>NC_133780.1:4507007-4610772 GCF_003597395.2 Chelonoidis abingdonii | reverse complement strand
GGGGGGGAAGTTGGGGGCAGAGAGGGGAGCCCTGGGGGGGGAAGGGAAGGGAAGGGCAGACCCTAGGGATATAGGTGGGGGCAGAGAGGGGAGCCCTGGGGGGGAAGGGAATTGCCACCCTAGGATATAGGTGGGGGCAGAGAGGGGAGCCCTGGGGGGGGAAGGGAATTGCAACCCTAGGGATATAGGTGGGGGCAGAGAGGACCCCCCTCTAGTACCAGGGTGAGGCAGTGGGGCGATTGCTAGAGAAGTGAGGGGGCAGAATGGGGAAGCCCTGAGGTGGATGGGGGCATTGCTAGGTGATGGGGGGATACCTGAGGAGCTGGGGATGGATCAGCAGCAGCCTCCCTCCCATCTGTGGTGTTGGGTGGAAGGGGTTGGATGGCTTGGAAATTAGGAGGGGCGGGGGTGAATTGGGGGGTTGGTAAAGTATTTGAGGGGGGACAGAGGGGGGCCACTTTGCTGTAGAACGAGGGATTTAGGGGACCGAGAAGGGGGGTGGGATCCCTTATGCAGATCTCAAGGCCTTGTACAAAGGAGGCTTGGCTGGATGACCTCTTGAGGTCCCCTCCGCCTCTAGATTTCTATGACTTTATGAAGATTTTCCTGGTTGGGGGAAACTGAGGCACGAAGCGGTCACTTGCCCACGGTCCCGTAGCAAGCCAGTGACAGAGCCAGGACTAGAACTTAGTTCTCTGGAGTGTCTGTCCACCACGCCTCGCTGCCTCACCTCCAGTGCCGTTCACGGCCTGGCCCCTGTTTCTCAAATGCGGCCCCCCTGGGGCTTTTCTTGCGGTCACAGCCTGCTGGGCAGTGACTGGCGGGTGCAAAGTGTTGGGCCCTCCCCCAGGGCCACCAGCAGGGGTTGGGCCCTGCCCCTTTCTGGAGCCACAAATGCCAGAGGAGCAGGCAACCAGTGAGTTCCCCACCTGCCCAGGGGTAGTGAAGTTCAGGTTTTAGGGCGTCAGCCCTGGGGTGGTGGGCAGCAGGGTCTGGTCATGGGGCTTTGGGCTCCAACCCTGGACCCTGGCTGTGTGGCAGCAGGTACCTTTCCAGCCCCCCATCCGTCTCCCCTGGCCCCTGCTGTCTCCCTGCCCATTTCCCCATCTAAGGCTTAATATTTTTTTTAAAGCAACCAAAAAAAGCAAAAGAAACAACAGCACAGAAAGACAAGAATGTGCGAAGCACCTTATTTGTGTTTCTAATCTGTGTAGGTCCAGTAGAGAATAGAGGCAACTGTACATTATTTTTTTATTGTGTCTCCAGAAAAAAAACACCCTACGTCAATAAATTATCATGATTTGGATGTGTATCTCTGCATATTTAGTTATTTTTTTTCCTAAAGTTAATTAAGTAATTTAGGAAAAATTATCAGAGTGGCTACCAGCAAGAGAGGGTGGTCACATTCTGAGGCCACCAAAAAATTTGTTATGAGAACCCCGGTCTAGCCCTACCTAATCTCTTATTCCCTGTGGAGAGCTCGGCTCTCGCCTCCGGTTGGCCTTTGATCCCAGACTCCCATCGCTTTGGTACGTTTTCGGACAGGCCCCTTTGCGCTTTCTCCCCCGCTGCCCCTTGTGCTAGGGAGGAGCGCCACATTCATGTCCGCAGAGCTCTCCTGTCGTCCTCCTTCATAGCTCTCCTCTGCCATGACCCCTGCTTCCGCAGATCCCCTGTGTCAGTGCTACACTCCCAGCTTTTGCCCAGGCCCTTGGAGGAAGCCTATCAGTGGGCCAGACCCCAAGGGGTCCCACTCTTCCTCTGAGACTGAACCTCTGCGCTCCGATCCTCCTGCTTCATTCTATGAGCACTGCCCAGCTAGACTCCTAATAGAGACTTGTACCCTCTCTAGGGACCAGTGCACTCCAGCCCATGTTTGCAGGGACGCCTGGCAGCCTTTGGGAACCAGAGCAGAGTTTAGTGATTGCACCAGTCCTAACCTAAGGACTTCCCGTCAGTGAAGGTTAAGACATAATCCATCTGGCCAGGCTGCTGTGAGCTCCAATCCAGTCCTTCTCCCAGTCCCAGGTGAGAGCAGCCCAGCCTCTCCTGAAAGCCGCCTCCTCATCCCCCTCCCTGTCGTGGCTTCCATCATCATGTTGGGTTTTCCACTGATATGGGTCAGCCTTTAACAACCCCTTCAGTCCGCCCCAGACAGCCAGACCACACACGTTCCTTGCATGTCCTGTTCTGCCCCAAGAGCAGACGTAACCCTTTTGCCGCCATTCGGCAGCAGTGCAAAGTATAGAGGGAAACTGAGGCACGGATGTTGGCTTAATCAAGACCATGGAATATGCCCACCTTGTCGCATTTATAATCATTTAGCCGCTGGTGTGCTACAGGTGTTGAGCGACGCTGTCTCATTGTTCCCATGTGCTCCCTGCCCATCTGTTTCTTGTCTTATGCTTAGATTGTCGGCTTTTCTTCTGTGTTTGTGCAGCGCCTGGCACTGTAGGGTCTGGTCTATGGCTGGGCTCCTAGGTGCTACCAGACTACAGATGATGATAATAAACCAGTGCCCCTAACCGGAGATTGTCAGCTCTTTGGAGCTGCAGCTGCCTTGTGTGTGTATACAGCACCTAACGCAATTGGGCTCCGCCTATCCGGGTGCTACCATAATGCATATAATAACTCTCCTTCTAGAAATTAGGCCTAGGAGCTTAGCAGCTGAAGATCCCAACATCAAGTGCCGGTGCTAAATATCCACTCATGCCTGGTGCTGATTAGCCTATATTCACAAATCACAAGGGAGTGGAGCCAAGCTAATGTCACACCCCAGTTAGGGGGCAGATCCCAGACCACAGAGGTGCTGGGGGAGTCAGAAACCTCTCTGTGATTCTGCCACTAGAGGGAGACAGGGTACGTGGCAGGTAAAGGTGGGCTGCCTGGCACAGACATGCTTTGTCATGATCAAGGATCCTAATTTTCCATAATAAAAACACCAACATTTTCCGATTTAAAAAAAAACAAACACCATCTACAAATCTGCATTTTTCCATGATTACAATGGAACGCTGAACTTTAGTTTCCCGAGCCACAGTATCTCTAAGTATCCGTTGAACACAGCGTTTTATTGATATATTTACAGTTGTAAAACTCTGGAATGATCCACTCACAGTGCATTGTTTCTTTCCATTGTCGATGGCCCGGCTGGTTCAGCCTCTTTTTTGTTCCCTTTCTGTTTATGGTCAGCGCTTTCTGTGTGTTCTATAATTGTCTGCCTTCCAACGCCATCTGCAGCCTTGCAGTTCCCGTCACTGTGAAATTTGTCCTTGCTGAGCTCAGTGGTACAGTCTTTAGGGGGGATTTTTAAATTTTTCAGTATCTTTTCATAACTTTAATTCCTCATGTCGGGAGGCTGAAGTGGTAGTTGAGCTGCATTAAAACCCGAACCGCATATGCCCTTTGGTAACCTCTCTATGCCAGAAGCAATTTCTTGGCGTCTGTTTAGCTGTGTCCATTCAAAAATCAACCCCCAGAGACGGGGGTTGTGCGTTTTTTCCCGTGGCAAATGAGTTTCTAGGATCCCTGCTCATGCCTGATCTGCCCTGCTGCCTTCCAGGTGATGGACTCCGTGATGAAGCTGCAGAGGGTGCAGCTGAAATGCAAGAACCTGCACGAATTCCTGCGGGGACTGAGCCCAGGAATCCTGGATCGGCTTTACAACCACCCTGCCACCTGCCTGGCTGTGTTCCGGTGCGTGGGCTCCCCCCTCCCCCAGCCCTTCGGTGGGACAGCTGGGTCTGAGGGGGCAAAGGGGAAGACTAGGAGGATTGTTCCAGCACTGTCCTGAATCTAGCCTGGTATCCTGTCACCCTGCACCAAACCCATGGGTCCATCTAGCCTGATATCTGGCCTGCTCCCCTACCACTCCAGACCAGATCCCTGGGCCCATCTAGCCCGGTATCCCGCCTCCCTGCCATGCCAGATGAGGTCAGACCCATGGGTGTGTCTAGCCCAGGTGCACCCTAGTCGAGCTGTCCTGTCGAGCGCCCCTGGGGGCCTGTCCTTGTGTTTTGTATTTCGCAGTGAGCTGCCGGGATTGGCCAAGAACTATGTGATGCGGATGCTCTTCCTGGAGCAGCCCCTCCCTCAGGCTGCCGTGGCATTATGGGTAAAGAAGGAATACGTCAAGTGAGTCTGGGGGCTGGAGGGCCATTGAGGTGGCCTGGGTAGGGTAGATGGAACTTTGAATACTGGTCTGGGGTCATCACCCCCCAGTCTCCCAAGCCAGCCAGTCTCCCTGGCTAGGGGCTGGATCAGGCCTGGCGCCCCCTAGAGGGGAAAGGCCCATTCCCCACCTCCTTGAGCCAGCCGGTCCCCGTGCCCTGGGTTGGAGTCGGCACCCCCTAGAGGGGAAAGGCCTCGTGTCCTACTCCCTGACCCCCAAGCCAGCCAGTCCCCTGCCCTGGGGCTAGTATGGAGCCAGCGCCCCCTAGAGGGCAAAGGCCCCATGTCCCAGGCCCCACTCCCTGAGCCAGCCAGTCCGCTGGAGCAGGATCAGAGCTGGCGCCCCTAGAGGAGAACGGCCCCGTCTCCCATGAGTCAGCCAGTCCTCCTATCGAGTGACCAGCACCAGAGGAGGTCACAAACTTCCAGTAGTGCACCTCATTGTGCACAGTCACCCCATGGTGCCAGATCCCTTCCTGACCCCCCGGGCTGGGGTCCCACCCCCTGCCCTGCAGCCTGGAGGTGGCCGCAGGCTCTCGGCTCACTCACTGTTTGGTCTTGCCACAGGGAGCAGGAGGAGAGCTCTGACATCCTGCTGGGGCTGCGGCTCTGGCACACCCAGCTACTCCCAGGGGGCTTGCAGGGGCTGGTCCTGAACCCCATCTTCAAGGAGAACCTGCGCATCGCCTTGCTGGGCGGGTGAGAAGCTGAGGATGGGGGCGGGGAGAGGGAGCAGCAGCATGGATGCCTAAGTGCCCTGCGCAGGGGGGCTGGGAGTTCCTAAGGGAGTTAGGTGCCTGCTTTCCATTGACTAATCGTGCTGGATATCTGATTCTCCCTGAAAACCCCAGCCGTGAGCAGCTCAGTACCCCCACGGGGCAGTCAGTAGCCTTGCTGCCCAAATGGGGAAACTGAGGCATGGAAAGGGGACAGGATCCACTCATCACAATACAAATCATTGTCAGGACTGGGAATAGAACCCAGGAGTTCTGGCTCCCAGCCCCCCAGCTCTAACCCACTAGACCCTACTTCCCTCCCAGAGCCAGAGATGGAACCCAGGAGTCCTGGCTTCCAGCCTTTCCCCTCGCTCTAACCCACTAGACCCCACTCTCCTCCCACAACTGGGGATAGAACCCAGGGGTCCTGCATCCTAGTCTCTCCCCCCCCCCCCCCCCCCCCCAGAGCTGGGGATAGAACCCAGGAGTCCTGATGGATCACTGAGATCAGAATACTTAATTGGGTCTGGTCTCTGTGCCATTTAGAGTCATTTAGTATTGTAGTCCAGTAGGTAGAGAGCGGGGAGGGAGTGGGGAACCAGGACTCCTGAGTTCTATGCGTACCTTGGGTTGGGGATAGTGGGGTCTAGTTGGTTAGAGCTGGGGGGCTGGGAGTCAGGACTCTTGGGTTCTATCCTCAGTTGTACCACTGCCTTGCTATGTAACCTGCGGTTCACATCTGTGGCCACCCAGTGGCGCTGCTGCTCAGCGAAGTCAGCAGAAGACCTGTGTTCATGCCATGCTGGGTAACTCCAGTGGCGCGGCATGGGTTTAAAGAGCTGGTCCCTGTTTGATCACAGCTCTATCTGTTGGCCTGTTCTGACCCTGGCGAATCCATTTTGTCTCTCGCCCCTGGTTCTAGGGGCAAGGCCTGGTCCGATGACACCAGCCAGCTGGGACCAGACAAACACGCGCGGGATGTCCCATCGCTGGATAAATATGCTGAGGAGAGGTGGGAGGTGAGTGCTGGTAAACCCCCTGCGCTGACCCCAAGAGAACCTAGGAGTCCTGACTCTCAGCCCCCCCTGCTCTAACCCACTAGACTCCATCCCCCTCCCAGAGCTGGGGATAGAATCCAGGAGTCCTGGCTCCCAGCCCCCCCTGCTCTTACCCACTAGACTCCATCCCCCTCCCAGAGCTGGGGCTAGAACCCAGGAGTCCTGGCTCCCAGCTCCCCCCAGGTCTAACCACTTGACTCAACTGGGTGGGCACTTCTGTGCTAAGATAACCCTGTAAACAGTTCCCCAACACCTTCAGTACAAAGTATCCCAAAGCACTTTGCGTGCTTCACATCCTTTCACCCATACACTGAGATGCAGCCATCTCTGGGGTGAGGCCGCTGGAGAACAGCTGTACAGCAGCACTGCATAGGGATCGCTCACCCGGTGCTGAAATGCAGCCACTTCTGAGGTGGGGCGGCTAGGGAACAGCCACACAGCGACGTGGGAGTGCGGAGTTCCAGGAGGGATTTTTGCCATTGACTAGTGCAGGGGTGGGCAAACTTTTGGGACTGAGGGCCACATCTGTGTGGGGAAATTGCATGCAGGGCTGGGGCAGGGGGTTGGGGTGTGGGAGGGAGTGCTGGTGTGGTGTGCCGCAAGGGGCTCAAGGCAAGGAGTTGGGGCAGAGAAGGAGTGTGTGGTGTATGAGGGGACTCAGGGCAGAGGGCTGGAGTGCAGGAGGGGTGTGGAGTGTGGCAGGGGACTCAGGGCAGGGAGTTGGGGTGCAGGACGAGTTTGGGTTCTGGCCTGGCGCTGCTTATCTGGAGTGGCTCCGGGGTGGCAGCGGCGCACACTGGAGTCAGGGCAGACTCCCTAGTGCCACTCTGGGAAGCGGCTGGCACCACGTCCCTGTGGCCCCTGCAGGAGGAGGGGCAGAGAGCTCCCTGCTCTGCTCTTGCCTGTGGGTACCTCCCCCAAAGCTCCCACGGTTCCCCATTCCCAGCCAATGAGGGCTTCAGGGGAGGGAGGTGGTGCGGCCGCTTCTGAGAGCGGCATGGGGCCAGCAGCGCCATGGGGTGGCGATCCCGGTGGCCGGATCCAGCCCACGGGCCATAGTTTGCCCACCTCTGGCCTAGTGGAACAGGATTGAGAGGCTCCCTGGTGACGGAAAAGGGCAGCACCTGCAAACAGGGCGTGTGTCTGGAGCGTTCCTGGTTGCTGACCCGTCCTTGTGTCCATCTCCTGCTTGCCCAGGTGATCCTGCATTTCATGGTGGGCTCCCCCAGCGCCGCGGTCAGCCAGGACCTCGCCCAGCTCCTCATCCAAGCCGGGCTGATGAAGAGGTGAGTGGGGATGTGGGGCCTTTCCCCTCTAGGGGGCGCCGGCTCTGATCCAGCCCCAGGGCTGGGCTCTGGCTGGCTTAGGGGGAGAATGGAACGCAGGGCCTTTCCCCTGAAACCAGCCCCCCCCTCCGGCCACCCTACGGAGGGAGGCCAAGGACTGGACAAGCCAGGGACCCCCCAGCTCCCCTCGTGGCTGCTGTAGTGACCCAGCCTGCATTTGCGGGAGGTGCTAAGTCGTGATCCCTGTCTCCCCCCCCCCAGCAGCGAACCCGGAGAGCCCCCCTGCATCACCTCCGCCGGCTTCCAGTTCTTGCTGCTGGACACGTCCTCCCAGCTCTGGTACTTCATGCTGCAGTACCTGCAGTCCGCTGAGGTGAGATCTCCCGCCCGCCCCACTGCCCTTCCCCAGTGCCTGCCCCCTTTGTCTCTCCCCCCAGGCCCTAGAGCCCCCAACTGCCTCCCCCTCTGTCTGCTGCTGGAGTAATGCCCTTCTCCCCCCCCTCCCCACTGCCCCTCCCCCTAAAACTACCTCCCCAGCAGCTCTGCCTCTTGCATCCCTGCCCCCACAGGCTGTTTTAACCCCTCGTTGTCTCCCCTGCAGACCCGGGGCATGGACCTAGTGGAGATCCTGTCCTTCCTCTTCCAGCTCAGCTTCTCCACCCTTGGCAAGGTAGGCTGGGAACCTCCTGCTCTAACTACTGGGCTGTACTTCCCTCCCAGAGCCAGGGATAGAACCCAGGAGTGCTGGCTCCCAGGCCCCCCTGCTCTAACCTACTACACCACACTCCCCTCCCAGAACCGGGGATAGAACCCAGGCCCACCTCTTGAGCAAATTGATTTTACTGGGGTTTGGATCAGCTGAACAAGGCAAGAAGGAAAACACAGTAGGTTCTGACATGAACTTCTCCATGGGAGACCTGCTGGCTGTTTGTTCCCTTTTACAATCATAGCGTCGGAGAGCCTCACAGGGAAAGGGTATCGCGCCCATTGCACAGCTGGGGAAACTGAGGCAGGGAGCAGTGAAGCAGCTTGCTCTAGGTCACTCAGGGAGTCAGGGAATTGAGACCAGATCTCCTGAGCTCCAGCGCAGTGCCTGAACCACTAGACCCTCCTTCCTTTTGCTCCTGCAACACATGGTAGAAAACCTCTACAGGAACATTGCTGCTGCTGAGAGGAGGGGAGGGGAGTTGAGTTAAGGGGAGCTGCGTGAAATTGACCCTACTGGTCAATTTCAGGCAGTGGGGGGAGAATCTGGATGGGTGTTGGGCTGTGAAATCATCCCCCCAAGGGGGCAGGGCTGGGAGCCCCTGGTTGGGAACATGTAGGATCAGACAGGGCAGAGCTGTGGGGAGCGATTCTGAGGGGATTGATAATATGGGAGCCTCACTGGGGATTCCTTGTGTCTGGAAACAAAGCGACTTTGCTTCCCTCACCTCCCAGGATTACTCGGTGGAGGGAATGAGCGACTCGCTGCTCAATTTTCTTCAACACCTTCGGGAATTTGGTCTGGTCTTCCAGAGGAAGGTATGTGGAGAGGGACTGAGGGGCACCGGCAGAGCTGTGGGGGGAGCCCAGGGCTGGGATAGCAGGGGCAGCGGGTTGGGAGTGGGGGGAGCCCAGGGTTGGGCTAGTGGGGGGCTTTGGGTCATGATTAGGGGGCACCGGCAGAGCTGTGGGGAGTTGGGGTGATCTGGGGGCTGCTGGTCGGGGTTGAGGGGCACCAGCAGAGCTGTGCGTGGAAGGAGGGTCTCTGAAGACACCCCGTGTTTCCCCCCCTTGCAGAGGAAGTCGCGGCGCTATTACCCCACCCGCCTGGCCATTAACTTGTCCTCAGGAATCTCCGGCACAACCACGGACACCCACAACCAGGGCTTCATTGTGGTAGAGACCAATTACAGGGTCTACGCCTACACAGGTCAGAGGTCAAGGGTCAGAGGCCGCCCATGTGGCTAGTCTCTGATCCCCAATCCCCTCATCACTGCAGCGCCAGTGCATGGGGAGTGTGGGGGTAAATGAGAGCAGCAGCTGCTGCCTAACAGGCCAAAATCATGGGAGCCGGGGGGAGGGGTGAAAGTCAGGACTCCTGGGTTCTATCTCCAGCTCTGGGAGGGGAGTGGGGATAATGAGTCAGAGCAGACGGGCTGGGAGTCAGGACTCTTGGGTTCTGTTCTCAGATCTCTGTGACCTTGAGGGGTATGTGCCCTTTCCCGTGCCTCAGTTTTCCCCTCTGACACAGAGTCAGTGATCCTGACCCCAGTGTGTACATGCAGGGAGAACTATGGGTGGGATCTCCCATAAGCTGCAAAGGGTGATGACTCCCTGGGGGGCACTGATTCCATGGGATGGTGCTGGCCACGCCTCTGGGGGGGAGGGGGCTTCCCTAGATAAGGCCACAACCTGATTGTCTCCTATCCACTGCCCTCCCGCCCTGCCCCAGACTCGGAGCTGCAGATTGCGCTCATCGCACTCTTCTCCGAGATGCAGTATCGCTTCCCCAACCTGGTGGTGGCCCACGTGACCCGCGAGAGCATCCAGCAGGCCATCGCCAATGGCATCACAGCCGAGCAGGTGAGAGCCAGGGGCAGGGGCCATGGGTTCACAGAGACCCCATGAGGGCTCCCACCTGGGACGGGATCACCCCAATCCTGAGCAACGGGGCTCCCAGCTTGCCCCTTGGGGGGAGAAACGGATCAAACATTTCCTGCTTTGGATAGCCCAGTTCCCTTTTCTGCACCCCTACCGGGAGCCAGGACTCCTGGGTTCTGTTCCCAGCTCTGGGAAGGGAGTGGTGTTTAGTGGTTAGAGCAGGGTGAGGGGTGTCTGAGGCATCATATGGACCCACACTTACCCTTCCGACGGGACAGTCTGGTTACGGGGAAGGATTATCCAAGATGGGTTTGTACCCTCAGCCCTGGGGGCAGGGACAGACTGTGGGTGGCTGCTAGGGGGCACCGGCCAGTAATAATGTCTCTTCCGCTTTCAGATCATCCACTTCCTACGGACCAGAGCGCATCCCGTGATGCTGAGACAGGTGAGGAGCCGGGGGGCTGGGTGTCAGGATTCTTGGGTTCTATCCCCAGCTTGGGGAAGGGAGTGGGGTCTAGTGGGTTAGAGTGAGGTGGTGGGGGGGGGGCTGGGAGCCAGGACTCCTGGGTCCCCACTGATAATATTTCCCTAACTCTTAGGGGCTGGAGTGACCTAGCCAGGGCAGAGATGAAAGGGGCTGGGCTAGAAGAAAAGCTGATTATTGAGGGAGCAGGGCAGGTGAAGGAGAGGTGTTAGAGACAGGGGAAGGTCCAGAGACCCAGAGGGGAGAGGGCAGATACCAAAGAGATCAGGGCCCTATGGGTGCCTAGATGGTCGCCATCCTTGGGAGCTGGGGGTGGGACGTGGGGCCGGAGCTGCTGAGTGACTCCTCGCCTGCTCCCCCCGCAGACCCCAGTGCTGCCCCCGACCATCACGGATCAGATCCGGCTCTGGGAGCTGGAGCGCGACCGGCTGCGCTTCTCCGAGGGTGAGTGTCTTGGGGGGAGGGCTGGATGCTGGGAGGGGGTGGCAGCAGTGGGGAGGGGATGGTGCCCTGATGGAGTCTGATGGGTTTTTTTCCTCCCTCTCTGCTCCATTCTCCTCTCATCTCCCTCCTCCGTTCCACTTACCCATGTCTCTATCCACCTCTCTGCCCCATTCCCCCTTTCATCTCCCTCCTCCATCCTTCCCTCCCTCCCTCTTTCCCTCCTATTTATCCGTCTGTCTGTCCTTCATCTCCTTCTCTACCACTTCTTTCCGCCTCCATCCATCTCTCCCTCTCTCCACCCCTCCCCCATCCATCCATCCTTCATTCCCCTTTTCTGCCCCATTGCCTGTCTCCCCCTCTCCATGTCTCCCACTATTCCTTCCATCTATTCATCCTTTCTCCTCCTATTTCTCCATCTCCCATTTTTCCCTCCATCCATCCTTCCTCCTCTCTACCCCATTCCCTCTTCTTCCATCCCTCCGTGTCTCTCACGTTTCCATTCCCCCCATACAGGGGTGCTGTACAACCAGTTCCTGTCCCAGGTGGACTTTGAGCTGCTGCGGAACCACGCGCGGGACCTGGGCGTGCTGGTCTTCGAGAACCCGGCCAAGCGCCTCATGGTGGTGACACCTGCCGGCCACTCTGACGTCAAGCGCTTCTGGAAGAGGCAGAAGCAGAGCTCCTGAGGGGACCCCATGCCCGGCCCGGAGGAATGGGCTGCCGCTCCCCACCATCCGACATCCGGTGCGGGGGTGGGGGGGGGGGAAGATCCCGCTGCACTGAGTGTCCAGTGGTTACATCAGGAAGCTCACCGGATCTCCAGCAGGGAAGGGGTTAAATTGCAGCACCTCTCCCTCACCCCTGCACACCCCTTCCCCCAAACTGGACCTCTCCTTTGGCAGATCTCTTTCCAGCAGCGAAGGGGTTCCATGATGACACGCTCCCCCCCTTCCCTCCTGTCACAGGGGTGGGGGCTAACTGGTCCCATCCCTCTGCATCAGTTTTTGAGGGGCTACTTCACTGATCACCCCAGAACCGTGGGCTGGGAGTAGAGTTGGATGCACCTTCCAAGATGTGACTTAGGGTTGGGATCGTGTTAGAAGCAGGTGGTGGTGGCGGCGGGGGTAGGTGTGAGTGGGTCTGCACCCTGCGTCTGTGGGGTGATCCACGGCTGGGTTATGCTCCTCGTGCCCCCCCTTCCCCCCACTCTTGATGCTTTCCAGCAGCCAGAGGAGATTCCTTTCGGGCCTTTCTCCCCTATGGGGCACCAGCTCCTATCCTGCCCTAGGCCAGGGGCTGAGAGACAAAGCAACTGACCCTGCTTGTGCTGATGGATGTAAATGAGTAACCGCACTGGCCTTAGTGAGGCTGATTCCCCTCATATCTGGTATAAATCAGGAGTAACTAAATTGAAGTCACACCTGATTTGCACCAGTAGCAACTCCATGCACAGAATTGGAGTGACTGGATTCACACTGGCTGACCGGATTAGAATCCTGCCCTGACTCTGCTGCCATCGATGGGCTGCTCTGGATTGACACCGCGCTCAGCATCCAGCCCTGGCTCCATGGGGTCTCTCTGGATTTACACGAGGGGAACAGGAGAATCCAGCCCAACGCCTGTAAATAGTTTTTTGTAACTGTTGAGAGGACTGAATAAAGCTCCAATTTGAAAGATTTATATTTGCTGGCTGACTGGCGAGGTGTTGCCATTCCTGGCTGACACAGAGCCCCCCTGCAGGCAGGTGTGGTGTAGCGGGGGAGCCCTGAATTGAATTTCCCTCCATGCAGGGGGATAACAAATCCAGGTTGTAAGATGCTAACGGGCACCCCCTGGTGGAGGGGTTCAGGCTGCAGAAAAGCCAACGCAGAATGTAAAACTTTCACCCCAACGTAAATCTCAGCTGGGGGAGCCTGTCCTTAGTCCCTCCGGAGGCCAGCACTCACCTCTACATAGGTCTAGAGGGACTTTTGTGGCTGGGAAGAGGAGAAAGTTTGGGGAGGGGATGGGAATGCTGACAAGGTCACTGTCTGCCCGCTTTAGCAGGGAAGATGGGTTTGGGGTGAAGGCACAGGACTCCTGGGTTCTATTTCCTCCTCAGCCACAGATCGGTGCTGTCCCTGTGCCCCTCTGCACCCGGTTAGCCAGCTATAAACCAGCAATATCCTTGATCGCAAGGGTGGGGGAGTGAAATTCCTTACTACTTGTGAGGTGCTCAGCTGAAGGCCATAGAAATGTCTAGGACTAACTACCATGTGAAAAACTAGAGGGGCTGGAGGTCCAGAAAACCAGCAGGTGCAGCTAAGAGCCCATCAGGGCCCCTTCTTTGTAAAGTAAGGAATGACTTGTCTTTGGGGCTCCTGTTGATGTCAGGATGGTGTGCTAAAGCTGTCTAGAAACGGAAGGTGTGCCAGCAATGGAACCCACCGACCAACAGAGCCTACTGCAGGAGACGCTAATTGTGTACAGTCTATGGCCAGTTCCCATGAAATGTTAGGACGTCCTTATTTCCTTCACCCATCATCACGCTGACCGAGACAGCTGTACGTAGAGGCCTTAGTTTTTGGAAAGCAGGCCTTTGATTGATCGGTACGTGGACTAGTTACATACACATTGTGCTTGGACTGCACAAAACTTTCAGATAAGTCAAGCCCCTGGTGATTGGAGGGACTTCCAGGCACGGACTCCTGCCATCAGCTGTTAGGGCAAGGATGGCAAAACATGGATGAAGGAAAGGTCACACACCCTAAAGGGCTGCAAGGGAGTGATCATTTTCTATTAATCTGTATCACTTAACTTTTGCTTTTCTTGCGGTCTAACTTGTGGGCCTAACAGTGTCAATGGGGACTGGTGAGAAACTTTCAGGTTAAAATTTTTTTGATTGGAAAATTAGGTTGTCAGTAAAATTAATTTTATCTTCAGCCATTTACTTTCTGGGAACTTTTGACTTGGTCAAAAAACCCAGATGCCCGAAAAACAAAGTATGGCCGTTTTAAAGCTTATGTGAATTCTTTAAGTTTAATAGGCTTTAGTTTTCGGCAGCATCCCCACAAAAGCCACACAGGCCTGGTCTAGCTTAGAAAGATTTGCCAGTTTATGCTGGTGCAGACACACTTCTAGCCATTTAACAGTGCCCATGCTGGTGTGTCCGTTCTTTACACTGGAAGGGAAATAAGTTTTACTGGTAGGAGGCACCTTTATCCTGGTACAGCTTCAGCCAAATTGGGGCTGTGGTGTATAACTGGGGGGTGGGGTGGGGGGGAATCACCCCCCTAACCACCATAGCTATAGCAGTATAACTAGTGTAGATCAGACCCTAACTGGGATCTGTAGACATTCGTTGGCAAATATCTCTAATGGCGAAGGAGCCTCGGTAGCCGCACAGAGTAGCAGTGTCAGGGTTATTCCCTTAAAAATAACTGTGCTTTAGCATCAGAGCCAGAGCTTCAGGCTGCAGGAGTCAGGCTTTTGGTATAATCTGGTTGCTTTGTGCTGATTTCAGTCAAACCTCGGGCACTGAAAAATGCAACTGATACTGAAGTAAAGGAACTCATGAATATTAGCGACTGAGGATGTCTATTGCCTGTGGTCCATATTGTGGAAGTGTGATACTGTGAACAGAATGTATTTGGATTTGAATTATGTGCCTCCTCCCCCCCCCTTTTTTTTTAAACTGTGGTAGAGGAATAGAATTTGCTTTGACACCAATGTAAATGAGTAACTTTTCTTTATTGGCTTTGTTAGAGAAAAAGACACTTATCAGAATGAAGGACACCCTTTATAAATGTCTGAACAAAAACACTTAGCACAGAGAAAGTGTTAGGAAAATAAACTATCCAATTAGAAATCAACATTGCAGTAGAAAAATAATCAATGTACATGATGAAGTAACTAAGCTGTAGGGGGCAGAGCTCTCTTTTTGGTGCGTGTTTGCACAGTGGCCATGACTTGGGGCTCTTGGGTACTAATATGATACACACAATTAAGAGAAACGTGCTTCAGTGTTTGCAGGATGGGGAAATTCGCTAATGAAATGATAAGGAGGAGGAGTTTCTGTGTAAAGGATAACCAAAGATTATCTATCACTGGAAGTCCAAAGTGGTAAAAATGTTACAGGAATATATTAACATCGGGGGAAGATATGGATTCTTTGCTAGAAAGAAGCAACAGTGAATTAATTATTCTAATATTGCCTTGTAAACTAAGGCTTTTTATCCAGAAAAAAAAATTGAACAAGTGCTTAACTTAAGCTACGTGATTATTCCCATTGATATCAATGGCACGTATGTCTAGGTGGGCAAATCCACACATCTAGGTTCCAGCAGGGCAGAATTTCAAAAAAGATAATATGGGAACCTGCGTCAATATTTGGGAAGGGAGCTGTCCTCGTTGATGGGTGGGGACATGAAGAAAGCTCTGAGGTGCAGGAGTGAGACGGAAAATACTCCACCAAGAAGTCATCGTGACGACAAGCCAAGAAACCAGAAATTCGTCAGGTCACAAGACGACAAAGGAGCTGGTGCTATAGGAGAAAAAATAAACAAACCCAAATATTTAGAAACAGAATATAAATTAGAGCTGTGATAACTCAGAATGAGGTGCAAGCCGAATGGCTCTTTGCAGCACATGATATTAAAACACCGTGATTTAATTATTAACCAATCAATGTTATTAACCAATTAATTTATTTTCACTGAGAATAATTATAACCTAAATATTCCCCATCATTCAGACGCCTGTGGCTCTTTTGGGTGATGCTGGTGGCTAATTGGGCTCCTGAATCACTGAGGTCTGAGTATCACTGAGTTACAGAATGACAACAAGCCAAGTTCTGTACAAGCAGACACAGAGATGGGGGCTGCTGAGCTATTAGCATCGGGTTTTAGAGGCTCTTCATTGGTTTATTTGGATTCAGTAGCACAGCAGCGTCCGGCTGAGGTTAAAGGGGCTCAACACCAACGCTTGTTTTTAAACTTTTTTTCTTATTGATGTGAATGTTCCTCATTGCATGGAATTTAAGGAGGGGGCTCCACAATGGGGGTGAGGGGTTGGATGAGTCTGTTGCTGTGTGTGCGCGCGCGTATGTGTGGGGGGCAGATAATCTGCAAGGGAGGGTGGCTCAGGCGTTGTCACAGCAAGGGGGTGCCTGGGTTTTTGCTAGGCAGGGAGAGTTGTTGGGAAGGGGGGGCTAGTGAGGGGTGGATGCCGGGGCGCGGGGGGGCTCTATGGACCGGGGCTTGGTGGTACTGGGCTCAGGGCTGTTGCAAGGGTACTGCTGGGTGGCCATGGGGACACACGAACGGGGGGGGAGCTGTCGCAAGTTTGTTTGTCCCCACCCCGCACCATCGGCGCTTTTGCCGCAGGGCCTCACGGGAGTTGTAGTTCCCTGGTGACCACCCTCACCACGACCGCGGGCCCTGCTCCGACAGCCTCTCCCACGCACTGGCGGAGGGGCTGCCTGGTAGAGCCGGCGACTAAACTGCGGAACACGTACTCCAGGGAGGGAGCGCGACTCATGAGAAAGACCGAAGGGAGCGTGAGGAACAAACTACAACTCCCATGAGTCCCGCGGCGAAGCCGGAAGCGTCCTGCTGCGAACATGGCGCGTCTGGTAGCCGGGTTTGCTCTCGCCCTATGCTCGCTGGCGGCGGTCCGAGCCGAGACTGGGAAGGGTGGGGGGCTGCAGTAGCCCTCTTGCAGCTGCCCGCCCCCCTCCCCGGACCTGGGGCGACTGTCCGGTTCCGACATGGGGGAGGCCGGACGGAGGGGCGGTGGCTGTGGACAGAAGGCCAGGCCGGGTGGGGGGTTGCGGTGCTCAAGGGGTAACCCTGGGGCGTGCGAGTTGTCCCACCCCGGGGGTGTGTGGCGAGGGGGGAACTGGGGACGAGAGACTGGAGGTTAAGGGGGGACTGTAGTGAGGGGGAACATAGGGGAAGAACAGTATATGGGGGGGCGCTAGGGCCATTAGACGGGGGGGACTGGGAGCCCCAAGTCTCACTAAGTGGGATGCTGAGGCTGTAGAAGTGGGGACATGGTGGGTCTCAGACTTGTCTGGTGCTTTGGACGGAGGGGAGGCTGGGATACCACAGCCAGTTTCCAGGGGGGGCAGGGGATGTCAAGGTCTGGGAATGCAGGGGCCACTGCGAGGCTGCACCAGGGCTATGATGACTGGCAGTGGTCTGGATGGCAGCAACACAGCCCTTGAGGAGGGGCTGTGAATGGTGACACTGAAAGCTATTGTGGGGGGCGGGGGCTGGATGGCACCATGGCCATTGCAAGAGGGTTTTTTGGGGGCGGGGAGCATGGCATTGGAGAGTCTGAGGTGGTTGTTGCTTAGGGAGGCATGGTGGGTGAGGGGTTGCCAACAGGGACCTCCTCAACCTTCTACAGCCATCACAGGGGAGCCTGCGGTGGGGCCCATAGGGAGCAGGCTTGTGCTGAGGTGATTGTAGCCAGAGTGGGAGCACTGGGGCTGCAGGGGTTGGGCTGGGGCAGTGCTGTGGGGAGGACACTTTAGCTATGAGGGGAAGGGGACCTGGAGGGTGCTGGGGTCCATAGTGAGTGGGGCAAAGGGTTGTAGAGGCTCTAGCAAGTGTGGGCCAGGGGTTCCTTAGGTCAGTAACGAGAAGTGAGGTCGGGGGTGAGGGTGAGGCTTGTGCCATTCCCAGTGAGGCTGAGGTGAGATTTTGTAGGATACATGATTGGGGGGGGAGGGGGCGGCAGCCCCGAGGTGAGGATGGCTCTGCTGAAAATGGGGTAGGGGGAAGAAAACATAGGTTTAAAAGCTGATGTAAATTACATTAGTGCACCTTTATCCTGCAGACAAACTTAGGGGGTGCAGTGACAAGCAAAATATATACAAATAGGAAAATGAGATTGAAACTACAAAGATTAGCGGTGAGATGCTGAGTGTAAGGCCTGAAACTTATCAGTGTGATTCACAGGCTCAGATCCCTTAGTACAAAGAGCAATAAATGCTCTTTTACAATCTGCAACCAAAGACCATCTGAAGCTCTGGGCAGCCCTTCACAATCTGTTCAAAAAACACACTTCAACAGAGAATCTAGTCTGTAGTTTATCACCTGATCAGAACACCAACAAAACTGTTCATTTACTCCACTCAGCAGAATCCCCACTACTGGTCAGCCTGAGCCACCCTCCACAGGCTAGGGAGAAAAGGGTGTGCCCTAGAAAGGAACACAGTTGGGCTGTCAGAGACCAGGCTGTGGAGAGGAAAAGAGAATTCTAAAGGCTTGTGGCTAACAAAACACTGCAGACAGTCCCCTGATTTATGCTCAAGAGACTCCAGCTCAGGTGCCCCCACTGACCAAATTAGAGCAATGCAGCAGAGAGTGAGTTTCTTAGGCAGGTCCCAGGCCATTTAGGTCTTTATAGGTCAAAACTAACACCTTAATCAACCTGGAAGCTGACTGGCAGCTAGTGCAGACTGTAGAGCAGAGGGGGACAGACTATGGCCCACAGGCCACATCCAGCCCACAGGACCCTTCCCTCTGCCCCGAGTTCCTGCCAGGAAGCAGGGTCAGGACAGGCTTGCAGAGGAGCCAGCCTAAATCAGAGGGTGGTGAGCAGGGCAGAGGGTAGCCCCTGGCCTCTCCCTGTCTGCTCTCCTGCCTTCCTGGCAGTCACAGTTCCCCCAGCGCCTGGGCAGCATGGCAATAGCACCCCCAGACCTGGTGCTCCAGGGGGAGGTCAAGGGGCTTGGGTCCTGCTGCCGGGGACAGGAGCAGAGCAAGCCAGGGCCCTCCCTCCACTCCCAGCATGCT
Organism: Chelonoidis abingdonii; assembly: GCF_003597395.2. Classification (NCBI taxonomy): domain Eukaryota; kingdom Metazoa; phylum Chordata; order Testudines; family Testudinidae; genus Chelonoidis; species Chelonoidis abingdonii. Next base: position 4,592,244 of record NC_133780.1, on the reverse strand, counting down.
TGGCCCTTGTCCCCAGCAGCCAAGGCCGGACAGGGAGCGAGCCCTGCCCAACTGTCAGGGAGAGCAGCCAAATGAGCAGGGGAAACACACAGGGAAAGGACTGAGCCTCCCTTTCCCCCAGCCCACAGGTAACATGGGACGAGGAGAGCAGGGAGGGTTGAATAGGGGGCGAGGGTCTGGGGGTGGTCAGGGGACAGGCATCCTGGGGGGGAATGGTCAGGGGGCACAGAGCAGGGATGTTTGGATGGGATGCAAGAGTCCCGGGGGGCAGACAGGTCGGGAGCATAGGGGGTTGGGTGGAGGTTCCAGGGGCCTGGATAGGGGCCAGGCCATGCCTCACTGTCTGAGGAGGCATAGCCTCCCCAAGCCGTTCCTGTCTGGCCCTCCATACAATTTCTGTGCCCAATGTGGCCCTAGGCCCAAAAAGTTTGTCCACCCCTGCTGTAGAACCTGAGTTTTAATGTGTCCTCCACTCCCCAAAAACAACAACAAAGAAGCTTGCCAGTTGGGCTGCTAAATTCTGCAACAGCTTAAATTTCAGGATGGTTTCATGGCCCCAAGCAGAGCATGTTGGGATGGTCTAGCCTCACGGTGAGAAAGGCGCGGAGGATAAAGAAACAGTTGTAAAATCATGGCTGTACATCAGCAACAGAGCCAACCTTACTTTTCCTGCCACCTGATCTTCAGCAAGCAGCTGGGAGTTTGACAAGACACCCCGTCCTCAGATTGCAAAGTTAAGCATCAAATGGCACACAGACCCTGATGCTTCCAGAAGCCTCACCTCCCTCAACCATCACCACTTCAGTCTCATCCAGTCAGCTCTCTTATACATGCTCCAGTCTTGTCCAAACAATGACCAGTACAAGTGACTATTCTGGTTGATAAAAGACTATGGGTCATCAACACCACAACCTGTGTCTCTGCTAGTCTTTTCAATAGCCTCATATGCTCACAACAAGAGGAGTTGACATGGGGTCTATCTTGAGAGCTTCCTCAGAGGATGGTAGAGCGTGAGGGAGACAAAGGCAGAAGGAATAGCTATGTGCACGAATACAGTGTGTGGTACCCTGAACACTACCTGCTTCCACCCCTTGTTACCAGTTTCTTAGTATCTGACGTGAAGAGGCCTCCCTGAGCCAAACTAAATCTACTCTGTTGTTCTTTAGATTTCAAAGACTGTCACAATATCTCCAGATTAGTGACTGAAGGAGACAACAACGTGGTTGTTCCGCTCAACACATCAGAGGTGACAGAGGTGGCGAAATAGAACTCTACCCATTCCAGTTGGGAATCGGCTCTTCTTATCAACAATGGAAAGTCTCATCTTTTGAATAGCAAGTTCACAGATCGGTTCACTGTATTCCAGGGGCATTTCATAGTGAGGAACATGAGCAGAGAGGCACAAGGAGTTTACAGGGTTAGATTATCCCTGTCTGGGAAGTGTGTGGCTCTTATAAATCTGACAGTGCAGGGTAAGTTCCACACTGATCCCCTGATAACCCCAACTGACTCTAGGGCAGTGGTCCCCAGACTTTTTTGATTGCACCCACACACACACCCCTGATCCAAGCTCTCTCTCCTCCCTCAGGGTGGAGGGGTGAGTGGGGCAGAATGGGGGAGGGGCCATGGACTAGGTAAAGGGGGCACAAAGTTTTGGGACCACTGCCCTAGAGCCCTAACTTCATGTGTCACATTAGTGACTGTGAGGCACTTTACAGACAAAGAGCTGTGAATGCCACGGATCAGCAGTGGGTATGAGGGTTTGCTTCGATGGAGTAATGGACCAGCTAGCATGTGCTAGCAAACAACAAATCACCAGCTGCACCAAACTCCCACCCCTGGGATGGGGCAGAATGTTGTGCATTTCCAAGGCCTCCTGAGGGGGGTGGCTAAGAGCAGTGATCAGTTGAGGGGCTGCACTGTATTGAGAATAGCTGCCTGTTGTATAGACACTCTTGGAAGAAGCCTTGTGGCAACTGGGGGAGTCTGCAGAACTTCCCTTTCCTGCAAGATGATCCTCACCCTGATCTCCTCGGTCTTCCAGCTCCTACGACACCTCCATCGGTTATACCTGGGAACCAAGCTCCTGCAGCATGTAAGCACTTATTCTTTTTCTAAAGCTCATCTCTAGCATTGTACACACTGGTGCTTCTGTCAGTGAAATTTATTGCAGTTGTGGGGGTGTTTTTCACACCCGACCAAAAAAAAACCAAACAACATTAGTGTAGACACAGCCTTCATTACCCTGGTATAGTGGTCCATCAGGGCATATGAGTGACGGAGGTTTGGGACTGCAGCCAGAGGAAGGTAGGGAAAGAGGGGTTGGGGAGCTCAGATTAGGGCTAGTGGAAATGGACTGACATTGGGAAGGGGAACCTGGTGGCAGGTAGCAGGTGTGCCTGTCAGTCCAACATTCTTCCCTGCTGTGCGCGCACCTTAGGATTGGCGAGGGGGAGGGGGGCCGAGGTTTGAGTGTTTCCTCCTTCCATTGTATGTGTGCTGAGATCTGGAGGTTTCAGCTGTGGGGTCTGACCCTCATCCCTGCCTCCCTTATGTAAGCCAAGACCTGGAGCAGTCCTTCCCCTCTGGCTGCGGCGCTGAGTATCGATCAGCATGCTGGGAGCACGCAGCAAGAACACACCACTGACACTGGGGCGAGGCACTGAGGATGGGTGTGCTTGATGCCTATCACAGGGTCTCCACCACTAGGGAGAGGGCGACGGGAACACCTAGGGAGCAGTTAGTCTGAGCTGTTGTTTCAGGCTGTATTCTCCTCCCTAGGGTATTCTCATTCAACTGAGTGTGTCACATTGAGATCAGCCTCCTTCTCCCCATCCCACCTCTATCCTTCCGAATATGTCCCCCTTTCAGCATCATCCTGTGCTGGGGGTCTGGATAGAGCAAAGCGGTTGCTGATGATTAATCTAATAAAGTACAGTAACTCCTCACTTAACACTGTAGTTATGTTCCTGAAAAATGTGACTTTCAGCAAAATGATGTTAAGCAAATCCAATTTCCCCCTAACAATTAATGTAAATGGGGGAACTTAGAGGAGTGGGGCTGCTGGTCCACCCTGGTTCCAGGCCCCCACCAGCTAGCTCCAACGCACTGTTCTTTCTGAAAGCAGTGGACAAAGCAGGCAGCTGCCAAACAGCTATAAGAGACCATTGCACAACTTTAAACGAGCACGTTCCATAATTGATCAGCAACGTAATAACATTAACCAGGAAGACTAAGTGAGGAGTTGCTGTATTATAATGGAGAGCCAGCTCTGCTACATTTAAGCGTGAGAAGACTTTTGCTGTTTAAAGGAAGATTTCTCTTAGTGCTCTGAAGTCCACATGCGTACCTGGATTGTCTTAAAATTTGGTGTGCCTCATGGAGGTGCAGGGCAGGGTTAGTGATCCAAATTTGAAGTCATTTTGGAGTCACAGGCAATCTTGCAAAAAAATGAAGGGCTTTTTTTTTTTAAATCCCTCCAGGCATGCTCACTGCTCTCACTTTTGCACAGCACCTATCAGCAAGTCCTTCATGACCCATGTTTCAGCAAGTAATTACTCGGGTGGATGTTGATCTGCTCTAATCTCAAACTGCTCATTTTACAGTGTGTTTTTTTTTTTTTAAAAAAAGCAACCTGTGGAACTTCTCTGCTGCAGGATGTTATAAGCAACTAACTTGGGATTCGAAGGTGGTCTTATCTGAAGGGCAATGACATCAGCTAAATTTAAGTGCTGTTCATCCTCTGACTCCGAAGTCAAGGCTAATTACTAGCTTACTGAAAATCCAGCAGGAACTCCTCCCTGTCCCCATAATATTGCACAATAAGGTTTGTTATGGAGCCACGTTAACCCACATGAATATTGGTATTTTGCAGCCTTCCAACCAAATGAAGGCAGTGGTGGCTGTGTAGATACCTGTTCTCGGAATGGTTTAACCTGATTCCTGTTCTGTTTGGCTTGATTTCAGATCCAGCTTTGTGGGCTCTATTACTCATTCCGATTATTGTTGCTGTACAAAGATTTGTCTGAGCAAAGATGGATCAAGAGCCAGTGTATCCTGTACTCAGCCTTCAGGAGGAGAGGAAGGAATCCAAATCAGAATAGAAGAATGTAAAAATCAGGGGTAAACAGCTGGACCGTGGGCCAAGGCCAGACTGCCAGATGCTTTTGAATGAACTACAAACTATTTATTTATTTCTTATAGTTATTTTCTCTGACCAATTATTGACCAATTATTTTGTGTCAAGGTCCAAATTTATTGATTACCCTTGTAAAGAGGTCCTGCTACTACAGCATCTCTCCATACATCCCGCAGCATACACTTTCCTGGCTAGTGAGGGAGGAGAAAAGGATTGAGGGTAGTGCCAGGGGGGGTTAATATTCAGCGTTGTTTTCTAGGTTTAATTCACTTTTCACTGTAACTTTGCCACTCTACTTTCTGACCCAAAGAGTTTCTCCTTGTTTCACGATGAAAACATCAATTTACTCTTAGTACAGTAGAACACCAAGAGTTATGAACTGATCGGTCAACCAAACATCATTTGAAACCAGAAGTACGCAATCAGGCAGGAGCAGAGACAGAAAACACAATACAGTGTTAAACTACTAAAAAAAGGGAGGGAAGGGGGAATTTAACAAGGTAAGGAAACTGAGCTTATTTCATTTAAATTATGGTTAAAAGCAGCATTTTTCTTCTACATAGTACAGTTTCAAAGCTATATTAAGTAATTGTTTGAAAGAACAACCATAACACTTTGTGCAGAATTATGAACAACCTCCATTCTGGAGGTATTCGTTACTCTGAAGCTCTATTGTACTACCAGTTTCTTCAAAATGTGTGTGTATTAACTTTGTGGTTGGTTGGGCAGAGGTCAAACAAGTGTACTAGAGTTGTCTTATCAGAAGCTAGGATTTGTATTATGTCACAAGAGAGTCACGCTTGTGCCTTAGTGGTCAGGTAGATAAACTGAAAATGAGTTCCCCCTGCAGTGCTCATGGGGGTCAACAGAAACTTTGGATGTAAAAACAGGGGGAATATAGAATTGGAGTAGGGTGATATTGGCTCTGAATATGGTGTTGGACCACCTATCTCCACTTCTGGTATCCACACTAAAAGGATGCTGGAAAAATTAGAGGGGGTTCAGGGAAGAATCACAAGCACCTGAGGTGTGGAAAACCTCTCTTATAGGAGCTCAGGCTATTTAGCCTGTTGAAGATAAGACTAAGCAGCTTGCTTGTTGTCTAAAAGTGTTTACATCGAGTATTAAGCTGCAGACAGAGAGAATGAGAAGCAATGGCTGGGAGTTAAAACTAGAGAACTTCGAACTGGAAGTGAGGTGCAATTTTTTTCTTTTTTAAACAGTGAGGGCAATTAGCCATTGGAACAACTTCCCAAGGAATGTGGTGGATTCTCTGTCACTAGGGGGTCTGTACATCAGATTAGATGCCTTTCCAAAAGATGCACTTTACTGTAACCAGATATTCTTAGGCTTGATCTAGAAATTACTGTTCAGTTCATTTATGTGACCATTCAGTGACAAGCATGAGTGAAAGTCTCTAGTCTACGTTATGCAAAAGGTAAGACTGGATCAGTGATTCTCCAATGTGGCCACCAGGATTTTTGGAGTCCTGGAGCCCCTTCCTCCAGCTCCCAGCTGTGGCCACCAGCTCTGCTCCCTGAAGCAGGAGCAGCCCAAGCCCAAGGTGGGGCTGGTGGTGTTTCATTAGACCAGGGGCTGGCAACCTTTCAGAAGTGCTGTGCCAAGTCTTCATTTATTCACTCTAATTTAAGGTTTCATGTGCCAGTAATACATTTCAGCTTTTTTAGAAGGTCTCTTTCTATAATATATAACTAAATTATTGTTGTATGTAAAGTAAATAAGGTTAAATATTTAAGAAGCTTCATTTAAAATTAAATTAAAATGCAGAGCCCCCCGCACTGGTGGCCAGGACCCAGGCAATGTGAGTGCCAGTGAAAATCAGCTTGTGTGCCGCCTTCGGCACACATGCCATATGTTGCCTACCCATGCATTAGAGTGTAATAGGGGTGCTGCCTCTGGCCGGGGGAGGGAACCAGCTCTCTGTCCCCACCCCTTTACCTTGATTGACATGGGATACTGGCAGGGCACTGATTGGCCAGAGACATTTTGTCAAAGTTTTTTTAAAATGGAGTAGTAACTCACTTTTGTGGTATTAACACATATTATTCTTTACATTGAAGAGATTTATTATTCACATGATACTTCCAAATAATCATGTCACTAACCCAGCCATTTTAAGTGTCAAAGCAGCAGCCACTGTGAATTTGCTCTGGCCAATTTTCACAGCCCAAGCAAAAATGTGTTTGAGAACCAGAGTGTGATTAATCTGAGCGAGAGTGTTGTCAAGCTGAAGATGAACAACAATATTGCCAACGTTAGGCCTAAAACTTGCGGAAGCTTTATAGCGTGAGCTTTGCAAAATTAAGCTGCAACTTGCGGATCAAAAGACACCCACAACCAGACAATATTTTATTCTGACTCCTATATGGTAAAATAGGTCATGCCCACGGGTACGGCTTATTAAGACCACCTTTGGTTAAGAGACGCTGTAGTCAAAGAACTGATTCCTATGTGGTTTTGATGGGCTAGGCCTTCAGGCATAGGTCATCAAAATAACCTTACCCACAATCAAGACAATAGCCCATTTAGAGGTAAGTTACCTAAAAAACTAAGGAAAACCACAGTTGAGACAATAACTTATTTCTATATAGCCCATCCTCTTGGGCATAACAAAAAAATAAGCATAAATTATACAGCCAAAGCGACAACGCTAATCACATTAAAGATTTGGCCTAACCTGATTGGCTGATCTGCTTCAAAAGACGACGGGCAAATGAGATTAAGTGTGTAGAGCCTCAGGTGTAGGGGTGGGTGGGTGTGTGTCAAAGAAGTTATTCTCTTTGATCCATCTGACCCACACCCCCTGAACCGAGGAAACCTGAACTGCACCGACTATCTGCACCTGGCCAGTGCAAAGAGCAGTCAACTAGAAGGTAACATCTCCTCAGTAAGGTTTTAAGATAAAATAGTCTGGTTGCATGCAGAATAAGGTAATGGAGTAAAAAAAAGTCTGGGTTGCTCAAGTTGTTTTGACCTCAAGTTGTGCTGACACTGTAGTATTAAGAATTGGGATCATTTGATCTCAGATTATAGTAATGCTGAAGTTTAAATAGTAGTAAAAGTTTAGTACTAGTGTTAATTTATAGTATCTTTGTTTGTACTTATGGTCATTAAGGGCAGGAATAAAACTTGTAAGATTAATAGTTAATAAGTAGTAATAGCTTTGCATGTACTCATACCTGGTATCAGTAAAAGCTGCCAATGTTAAGGACATACTTTTATAGTAATAAGTAGCTAACGCATAACATTACCTGTACTTGTCTGCAATATAAATGTCATTTATATTCTTCCTTATTCAATGCTGGTCTTTAATTTTTCTTTTCCTATTCTGTCTGTGTTGCATTTATAGCCGTAAATCATTGAAAGCCCATCTTGAGGAATAGTCAGTTTTAATTTCTTTATATGAACACCACTTAACCTCATTACATCTGTGCTGGGAAGTAGCAATCACCCAGAGCCCAATTTGGGCCCTGATGTGTGTCCCCTTCTTCCTATATCTCCGCACACTGGACTAGATGATAACTGCGTAGTGGCATTAAAATCTGACTGGCTGAATGCCTTTGGTATCTATTATGAGAAGCTGCTCATAGGGTAGGAGGCTCCTATGAGATTTGAAAACATGTGGACGTTCTACTGCTGGAAGGGCAGGGGAAGAGGAGGCCCAGCAACCCTGCCACAGAATTAGGCATTTCCTCAGGATTATTGTTACCTTCACTGAAGAATGTTACATGCATTCATTTATTTTATTGGAGGGTGAGGGGGCATGACTGTTACAGTCATTTAAGATTTTCCCCTTTATACACTTAAGCAACCAAATAAAATATTGTAAACTGCAGAATTATGTAACTCTGGTCCCTATAGCTGCTGCCCCATTCTATAGTTCTTGGTCCCATTTTTACTCTTTTCCTGCTAACTCCATTGGACTGGTCTGTAGGATGAGCTCATGGGCAATACTGAGCCAACTGGGCTTGCCTGAAGAGTTCTGCAAGATATCTGCCACCTAGCTCCATTCACAGGGCCTACAGCTGGCCAGCACAGCCCATTAACTACATTGGAGGTTTGCTCTTCCGGCTTATTTCCTCTCCAGTTAGCTTTTCTTGATGGCAGGGTAACAATGTAAAGCAGTGAGTGACATCTGGTCTGTACTGCCTCCGCCCTCATCATTCTGCTGCAATGCTGTAAAACATTAGGTGCCAGCACTACATTCCCTCTGGTTAATCAAGGCCAGAATTAGCTTGGTTTATATAACTTCATCTGAAGAGTTCAATGGCTTTACAACACTAATGTTTTATTCCTATTTTCACTTAAACCCAACCATGCTGAGATGTCTGGATAACGTGAGCACGCTTACATCCATTTCCCAGAAAGGGAAATTAAGGTAGAAGCAGTAACCAACCCCCTGCCATCTTCACATTGTTCCTGCAGTAACAGACATTGGACTAGAACTGGATATCCTGACTCATCCTCTACTTTAACCATTGTACAACTCCCCAAACCTGAGCTGGGCATAAAGTATGTGCTCCAATGCCCACCCCAGAAACCAGAACAGAGCCCAAGGCCTCACTCTCACTGTGGAGACCCATATGTCTTTTAAATCACCTGCAAGTGAAACAGCAACTCTTCCACACTGCCAATCAAGCACTCACTTTAGCAGAAGTCAAATCATTTTAATTTGCTCTCCCTTATCTTTCCCCAGGGGAAAAGGGGGATATAAATACTGCTCCTTCCAGCTTGTCTTCCCCATGTCATCTCACAGAAAATTTGAGTGATTTCCCCCTCCAGGAAGTTAAATGTAGTGAAAAAGAGACTGAGTGGGGATATCTGGGGCACTAATAAGGCAGAAAAAGGTACAGCTGCAGGAGTCCTCCTCTTCCTCCAAAAAATGCCAAATCCATGGTTTAAACCCCCCCCCCCCCGTTTCAAATCTTTGAGATCTGGACACATCTTCCTTTAATTTTAGTGGAAGATAAGTGCACACAAGGGCCCTGATCTCAGTTCGATCATCTAGGCCAGTGATTCTCAAGTGCTGCCACCAGACTTCACATGCAGTCGCCACAACTTTTGGGATGCCAGAGCCCCTTCCCTAGTCAGTCTAGGGGTGTTTCATTGAGCATAGCAAGGCTGTGAGGGCTTCTGGTTGTGGGACGGAATGAGCCCTCTCTCCATGTTCCCATTATCTTGATTCATGAGGGGCACTAGCTGCAGGGCCCTGATTAGCCACACAGCCCTGTTTCCCTGCTTACCTCCATTGGAGGAGGGCGGTGCCAATCACCAAGGGCCCCATAGCTCTAAGCTAATCAGTTTGCAGGGGGAGGAGCCAGCCAGAAGACAGTGGATGTTCCACAGTGGATGATTCTGCTCTGTTGTTGCTTCATCACACAGCCTGAGAGGAGGAAGCAGAAGCAGGAAGATGCAGGCACGGAGAGGCTAGATGTCGCTGCTGAGCCCCACAAGCAGCTCCAGGACTGGCTGACACTGCAGTGACTGTAGGGGTCCAACAGGGAGAGTACGCAGGCTGTTACTGCTGCAGCACAATGCACAGAGCATCCTGGCATACGGCTACCAGCAGTGTCCCCAAAGGGTCCAGATGGGAGGAGCCCACTGGCAAGGGCAGCCCCCACCATAAGAGCTGCTTCACATTGTGTGTGCTCTACAAGGGATATACAACACTTTGCTAAAAAAAGAAGCACGGAAAGTGACCAGTTTACACTGAACTCAGTAAAAATAAAATTGACTTTCTACCCCTAGTGGATGCAGAGGATACAAAATATGACCTCATTCCAGCCAAAAGGTTCAGAAACCGAAAAGTAAAGAGTGTCTCTTACATCAGGGTTTCGGCAGGGCGGTGCAAGGATGTTTCATGTCCTAGGCAAAACTTCCACCTTGCGCCCTCCCCTGTCCCTGAGCCGTGCCCCCCACAGAAGCTCCACCCCCTCTGCCCTGAGGACCGCCCCCCCAGCAGCTCCTCCCCAGCTCACCCCTGCCCCGCCTCCTCCCCAAGCACACTTTGCTGCTTCACTTCTTCTGCCTCGGAGGCTTGCAGTCCTCATGGCTCCTCCCCTCTTCAGTAGTTCGGGTACTGAAAGCACGCTAACGAAACTGTAACCAGGAGTGTTAAAAGCAACCGGAAAACACACAATTCCCGCTCACACCACATGGATGCAGCATAGCTCTGGATTCTCAAGGATCATGAAATGCCAGCTTCGTTCTCACAGGATAGGTTGTTGGTGATGGCTAGTGGCATTCTAATAGCTAGCAGTCACCTTCAGCCCCCAACTAAAACCTCTCCAGCACATCATCAAGGATCTACACCCTATCCTGAAGGACCATCCCTCACTCTCACAGATCTTGGGAGACAGGTCAGTCCTCGCTTACAGACAGCCCCCCAACCTGAAGCAAAATACTCACCAGCAACTACACACCACACAACAAAAACACCAGCCCAGGAACCTATCCCTACAACAAACCCCGTCGCTAACTCTGTCCACATATCTATTCAAGTGACACCATCATAGGACCTAATCACATCAGCCATGCCATCAGCGGCTCATTCACCTGCACATCTACTAGCGTGGTATATGCCATCATGTGCCAGCAATGTCCCTCTGCCATGTACATTGGCCAAACCGGACAGTCTCTACACAAAAGAATAAATGAACACAAATCTGACATCAGGAATCATAACATTCAAAAAATAGTAGGAGATCACTTCAACCTCCCTGGTCACTCAATAACAGTCTTAAGTGGCAATTCTTCAACAAAAAAAGACTCCAAGGAGAAACTGCAGAACTGAAATTAATCTGTAAACTGAACACCATCAAATTAGGCCCGAATAAAGACTGGGAGTCGCTGGGTAACTACAAGAACTTAACCCCCCCCCCCCCCACTAATTTCCCTGTGCTAATTTGCCCCTACTGTTACTCACACCTTCTTAGTAACTGTTTGAAATGAGCCACGCTGATTACCACTACAAAAGTGATTTTTTCATCCTGTTGATAACAGCCCAGTTGAATTGAATTGTCTTGACTCCCCACTTGGCAAGGCAACTCCCATCTTTTCATGTACTGCTTTTTATATCTTCCTACTATAAGCTTTTAAAGAACAGCAAGTGAACCTTACCCCCTTTTCACTTCCCTTCCAAACTCCCTTGCGAAACTCCCTGTTGTGGCCCTATTAGTGCTGAGAGCCATTGCAAGAACCAACAAGTTTCAGAGCGGTAGCCATGTTGTCTGTATTAGCAAAAACAAGGAGTCCTTGTGGCACGTTAGAGATTAAGGGCTTAGCTACACTGGCACTTTACAGCGCTGCAACTTTCGCGCTCAGGGGTGTGAAAAGACACCCCCCTGAGCGCTGCATGATGCAGCGCTGTAAAGTGTCAGTGTAATCAGGGCAGCAGCGCTGGAAGCATGGCTCCGAGCGCTGCATGCTACACCCATAAGGGATGTGGTTTACGCAGCGCTTTGAAATTTCTAATGTAGCCATACCCTAATACATTTATCTGGGCATAATCTTTTGTGGACTAAAATCCGAAGAAGTGAGCTGTAGCCCACAAAAAGCTTATGCCCAAATAAGTTTGTTAAGTCTCTAAGGTGCCACGAGATCCAACTGCAACCTGGTATATAATAGAAACCTCTTCAAGCCAGGGGCTGCTGCAGCACCCCGAGAACCCCTAGTTCCAGCACCTCTGCCCAGGCAGCTGCCCCAGCCTGACACACTCACAGCCCCTGCATCTGCCCCACCCCAGGTGTCCTCAGCCCAGAGCTGAGCCCATCGGCAGCTCGGTCCCCAGCTGAGTGGGGAATCAGCACCCCCAGAAATTACCCTGGGACCAGCGTGATCTGCCTCCACCCCACCCCCATAGAGTCGGAGTGAGTCGGTTTCTCTTTTACCAACGAGACGAACACCGCCCCCGTGTCTCTTCTCTTCCCAGCTCCCTCCACCCCACTCCCTTTCCTCCGCACCCCGGCTGGGTCTCCGCCAGCCCCCCCTTCTCCTGAGCCCAAATAGCCCCCTGTCCCCCGGGTGTCTCTGGGGCTGGGCCTCCCCCTGACCCCCCAATATCCCCCTGGCTCTCCGGGGCTGGGTCTCTCCCCTCAGAGCCGCGCGCCCCTTGCCCCAGCCGGGGGGTAACAGACATTCACCGTTCTGCTGCTCTGCGGGCACAGCGTAGAAACCTTAGCATGGCCACCACGAAGGCTACTCAGGAACAACATCTCCTTCCCCATTCTCTACTGCGGCAATTCCTGAGCAGGAGCACCAATGGTTACAGCGGCAGAGACTGCGCCTAGTCACACGTCCAATCGTTACAGCGGCTGAGACTGCGCCTAGTCACATGTCTAAAGGCTGCGCAAAGGAGGTTGAACGCTGACGTTAGACTCACCACGCAGTCCAGACTAGTCTGTGCCCTAGTGAGTGGGCCCTGCCACAGAGACATCATATTATCAACCGAAAACCCTCAAATATTGGTCCTTTGAGCCCTCAATTATCAATTATGGATGTAAAGTGCTCTCAGATTTAACCCCTTCCTCCAAGCCATTGAATATTGATCTAACATCCCTCTGATTCAGCTGTTCTCTCTAGTGCGCTAAAATCCCCTCAGCTGCTGACACTTCTGTCATATTTTCAGATATTGACTTGAAATCCCTCAGATCCTGTCACTAGTTTGTCTAATGATCAAATATTGATGAAAAAGCTCCTCAGATGTTGACACGTCTCAAATTTTCAAACATTTCTCTAAAATCCCTTCAGCTGTTGACACTTGTCTATTTTTGAATATTGATCTCAAATTCATTCTAATTTTGCCTCCTTTCCCCTCTAATTCTCAAATACAGATGAAAATATCCCCTCAGTCTGGGGGTCTCCCCTCCTATTAAACTGCAGGCAGTTCTGGGTTTGGAGGAAAACAGTTGGCCTGAACTATTGCCCCACATCATGGACAGATGATGTGGTAAGGGGTTAAACCCCCCGTGAATAACTGTCACTTCAGATTAAATGCCTTTGCTCTCCAATGACCAAATATTGATAAAACATCTGTTCAGATTTGACCTCTTTTCCCTCTAATTTTCAAATACGGGCTGAAAACTCCTTCAGATTTTAAGAACATAAGAGTGGCCATACTGGGTCAGACCAATGGTCCATCCAACAACTGAGTATCTATCTTGTCTTCCGACAGAGGCCAGTCCAGATGCTTCAGAGGGAATGAAGAGAGCAGGGCAATTATCAAGTGATCCATCCCCTGTCAGCCAACCCCCAGCTTCATGGGGTTGCATCACTTGGCTAATAGCCATGGATGGACCTATCCTCCATGAACATATCTAGTTCTTTTTTGAATCCAGTTATACTTTCGGCCTTCACAAAACTCCCTGGCAATGAGTTCCACCAGATGACCTTTTCTTTTGATTAATTGAATACTGATGTAAAATTGCTTCAGACTTTGTGCTTTTCCCCCTTCAATTCTCAAATACTGATATAAAATCCCCTCAGATTTCGCCCCTGTTCTAATTATTGAAATATTGACATCAAATTTCCTGACATTTTGCCCCTTTTCCCCTCTGATTCTACAATGTTGATATAAAACCCCTTATATTTGGTCCCTCTTCTATCTATTAAATATTTATTACAAAAGCTCCATAATTTTGAGATTCCTTTTCCCTCCCATTTCAGACTGCATCTACTTTCGCTTTTGGAAGGACACAGTTGGCCTGAATCAGTTCCTCAGGGGGCTTATGTCACATGGTGAGTCTGTGGGGAGATCTGGGAATAGAATCCAGATTACCTGAGTCCCAAACCAGGAGTCCATTGACCAGAGCCGCGTGTCTGTGGGGAATTGTGCCTTTAAGAGTGTCATCTTACCATCTTTGTCATGGGAGTAGCGTCCCTGGGGATGTTTAGTTTTATATTCAATTCAGTTTATATGATCTGCTCCTAAATTTCCTGCTTTCAAACAATTACAGTTTAACAGCATTGCGGATATTAGTTATCAAATGGTGTCATGGGAAACTGGAGATTTTATCAGCTCGATAGCACACCATAACTTGTTGAAGGTTTTGAGACAAATTCCCCATAGAATTAATGTTATATTAATTTAAATGAAATATGTGAACCCTTGATTAAAAAGGGCTTATCATTGTCCAACATTAAACAGTTTACTAAACAAGGTTCGGGGTTTGGCATACAAAAATCTCAAGCTGCTTAGTACCATGGCAAACCCATAATTAAAAATCCCTTTAAGCTTTTATGAAAGGTACCAAAAAGAAGGAAAACCACTTAAAGCATTTGAAATGTAAAGTATTAAGGCTTCATTTTAACAGCCTTGCTTGTTCCCTTTCCCTTTAGCTGTAGAGTCTTTTTATAAAGAACGCATCACCCGTGCTTGACAGTCTTCGTATGGTATTAAAGAAGCTAATAACTATCCTGTTTTGGGACAACTACAGGAAAGGTTAGTTGAGAGAGGCTGGAGCTACTGCCAACGTCTGAGTGGCTCCTTCCTAAAAGACAAAACAATAAAACACACACAAGAGGTAAAAATAAAGAACAGCAAAGAAAGAAAATGCAGCTTTTGTCTCTCACGTGTGACCTCTGCTGGAGAAACAGGCCGGTCTTATTAGCCACTCCAAGACCTGGCAAATTTGAACCAGCATTGGGCTGGGATAGGGCATTGATTTTAGCTGCCTCTTTCTTGTCACAGGCTTACAGCGGTGTTGCAAAATACACAGCTTTAAACAGAAGGCGAAAGAAGAGGGATGGGAAAGAAAAGAAGTAAGGTGGGGGAAGTAAAAGGACACACACAGAGGTGGGGAGACAAAGTCTCACGTTGCAGTTTAGGAATTAGCTGGAGACGGTAGACCTAGAAATGTCATCTGGGTCCCTCTGTCCGGCCCACTAGTCTGGACATCTCTCAGGATCAGGACAACAAAAGCCCAATGAGGTTACTGTGGATCCCCAGGGTCTCAGGAGACGATGTGATGGTGAATCTTGCTCCTTACTGTTCTCCTGTCTTTGGCAATGTTGCCATTGTTTTTCCTCCTAAAGACTTTTCTTTTACGGAGCTCAAAAGGGAAGAGTGGGTAGCATATCCCATCTCCTCATTATTTTGTCCACCAGTTAGGTCTCATTTCTGACATACCACTTTTGGTTCATAGGTTTCTGGCTCCACACATCTTGTTCACCAGGCATGATCTTAACACCATCCTTGAGTTATATCAATAGGCCTTTTTGTGTAGACTAAGTCTGTCTGTCTTTCTTTTACACCTTAACCCATCAACATTTATAGTTATAGGATATTGTAACACTTTTATCCATTTCCCCCAGTTAGGCTTACAAACGGGGTGGTCCTACCAGGCCCCAATCGTCACTGGGGGACTCTAATGTGAACACCAGGAGTTTACCTACCCTGAGAAAATGGGTTAACTAACACAACACTAAATAGGACTTAGATGCTTTTGAAAATCTCACCCCAAGTTACTTAGTAGCACAAGTTCCACTGAAACTCAATGAGTCTCAAGTCTCAGGTTCTTTTGCAAATCACAGCATACGTATCTCGTATAGAGACTAATAACTGTATTTAAAAATGTCTGAGCTGGTTCTGCCCAGTGACCAGCTGGCATGATTTTAAACAGGACTGTCCGTGTGTGCGCTAGCTGAATAGTCGTGTTTAGTTTTAGATTAGATAAAACACACTTATTTTTTTTTAAAACAGAATGTCTTTTCTCACTGTGGACAAACCCAAGGAGGTAATTTGGCCAGTACATGGGGTGAGCTTTGTTGAAGGTAAAAATAGGCTAAAAGCAGCATTTTCTCACTCCTGACAAAGTTGGCCTCCAAGTGCACAGAGGCCCAGCGTCGAGGGCCTCTCTGCCCTTCACATAGCTCCCCCAGACACAGAGAGATGGCTGGAGTGATGCTCCCCAGCCCCTCTTTATAACTATCTCTATGGCTTTGTGGTTGGGTCATGGCTTCAGTTCCATGGGGACAGGGCCAGCTTTTGGTCAATTCCACCAATTCCCTCGAATCGGGCCCCGCGCCTAAAAGGGCCCCGCGCCCAGTGGCAGCACCGCCGGGGAGGTGGGGGGAAAGTGGCCGAGAATCCCTTCCCTGGCTAGAGGCTCCTTTTTAATTTTTTGGAGGGAGTACACCTTCCTGTGATGCGGCACTTTTGTGAGGCGGGTCATTTACTCACTCCGGGTCTTCAGCAGCACTTCGGCAGCAGGTTCTTCAGTGCCGCTGAAGACCCGGAGTGAGCGAAGGACCCACCGCCAAAGACTAGGAGCGCTGCCCTGTGAGTACAAGCTCCACGTGTTTTTTTACGTGGTTTTTTTTTTCAGTCATCCCTGCTGGAGCCCCCATTGAAACTGTTCGAATTGGGCCCCACACTTGCTAAAGCCGGCCCTGCATGAGGAGAGGCTGGCTGGGTCCTCCAGGGTCATAGTGAGTAGGATGCTGCAGGCTGCAAGAGTGTGTTTCATGGGGCATGTCTCAGGGACAGAGTATGAGCCCCAGTTATTGGCTCAGAGTCATGAACAAAGCAGGGAGTCCCTTGAATCCCACCCAGAACAATGGGTGGATTGTTCCCCAGGGAAAGAGGCCAGAGGTAAAGTGAACATTGGCTCCCAAGCATTAGCATCAAAAAATGCCGCCTGTCTCGCTTCGTAGTCCA
Source organism: Chelonoidis abingdonii (assembly GCF_003597395.2). NCBI lineage: Eukaryota > Metazoa > Chordata > Testudines > Testudinidae > Chelonoidis > Chelonoidis abingdonii. Next base: position 4,575,430 of record NC_133780.1, on the reverse strand, counting down.
GATAAACCTGGATGTTGATGGAGTCGCAGCTCAGTGTAAGGGGGACCTGTGCAGGGGAAGTGAGATCCCAGTACTGGCCCCTGCTCCACTCCACAGCCCTCATCCCCTCCTCAGGGCTAAAGCTGATGCATCCCTCCCCACTCACAGACTCCCTCCCCCTGGATCACCAGCTCCCAGTAATGCCTCCGGGAGGTGAATCAGTCACAGCCCAGCACGTAGGCAGCAGACTAAACTCTCGGGGGATTGTCAGGCAGACAGGATGAGTTGGGAGTGAGCTGTGTCTGGATCTAGAGCAGTGATTCCCAAACTGGGGTCTGTGAGCCCCTGAGGGTTTGCAAAATGTTACAGGGAGTTCTTGGGGGAAAAAAAAATCCCTAATGGTGGACAGAGCTGCCCCTAGGGATCCTGGGCACCACAGGACCAGCAGCCCAGAGCCCCTGGACTTCCAAGAGCTAAGCAGATCAAAGCGAGCAGATCTATCACACTGAGGAGATTGAAATGTCAAGACTATCAGAAATGGAAAGGGAGGAGGATATTTTTTGCTGTTTTTAAAATCAAATAGGCAGCTAGTCTTGTTTTTAAAATTTTAAAATTTTAAGCTTTGTTGTAACGTGCGTTGTTTGCCTGGATTGCTCAAGCCCTGAATGCTTGTGTAGGAGGAACTCTCTGAGTTGGCATCTTAAAAACATGCTGTTTCACATCTGATACTCCTTGATGAAACATAGGAGCCTTGTCTTAGATCAGGCTTATTCACAGTGATACACGCTATGAAAGTGAGATCTGGGAAGAGTGCTGCCTTATTCATAATGTAATAAAAATACTGTAATGATAAATAATAATTAATTAATAGTGTGTAATAAGCAAGTCATAAAAACAAATGTTATATTTCCAAGATCACTGCTTTTATAATTTATACTCAGGTAAAGGAGAGAATTCCCGGGAATATTCATTTTTAAGAGGGGGTTCGCGAGACTTGACATTTTAGTGAAAGCGGTTCACAGGTTGTTAAAGTTTGGGAACCACTGATCTAGTCACACTCGCTGCAGAAAGATAATCGACCACTAGGGGGAGAGCTGAGCCCTTGGAGGAGGATTTGATTGTGTCAGTGACAGAATCTGCTCCAGCTGGAGAGTGAATCAGGCAACTTCCGCCTTTCCGGCTCTGAATGGGGAGCAGCTCTGAGATGGCAGCAGAACGCAGGGGAGATTCACTCCTCTGGCACAGATGGGTCAGGAACAGAGTGAAAGGATCAATCCACAACCGAGACTTAGGGTACGTCTACACTGCACAATTATTTCGAATTAGCTTAAACCGATATTACAAAACAGATCTAATAAAATCGGTTTAGCGCGTCCACAGTGGGATCCCGAAATCGATTGTTTGCGTCCATGGTCCAAAGCTACCATCGATTTCAGGAGCGGTGCACTGTGGGTAGCTGTTCCTCAGCTATCCCATAGTTCCCACTTCCGTGTTGAGAGCACAGTGCCTGATGGGGCATAAAACATTGCCCCGGGTGGTGCTGGGTACAGCCTCACCCCTCCCTTTGTGAAGGCAGCAGACAACCCTTTGGCGCCTTTTTCGCGGAGTGCATTGAGCAAACGCCATAGCACAGCAATCTTTCCCTTTTTTTTTTCACGTGGTGGTGGGGGGAAATAAACTGAGGAGCTGTTCCCTGAACCACGCCAGACACTGTGTTTGAACCTACAGACATTGGGAGCTCAGCCAAGAATGCAAATAATTTTCAGAGACTGCTGTGGACTGTGGGATAGCTGGAGTCCTCAGTACCCCCTCCCTCCCTTCATGAGCGTCCATTTGAGTCTCTGGCTTCCCGTTACGCTTGTCACACAGCGCTGTGTATCCTGGAGTTTTTTATTCAAACGCTTTGGCATTTCGTGTTCTGTAACGGAGCTGGATACAACAGATTTGTCTCCCCATACAGCGATCAGACCTAGTATCTCCCGTACGGTCTATGCTGGAGCTCTTTTTCGATTTCAAACTGCATCGCCAGCCGTGCTGATCAGAGCTCCACGCTGGGCAAGCAGGAAATGTAATTCAAAAGTTCGCGGGGCTTTTCCTGTTTACCTGCCCGCTGCATCCGAGTTCAGATTGCTGTCCAGAGCGGTCAGTGCTGCACTCTGGGATGCCGCCGGGAGGCCAATAACGTCGATTTCCGTCCACACGAACCCTAATCCGAGTTATCACTATCGAATTTAGCGCTACTCCTCTCGTTTGGGAGGAGTTCCGAAATCGATTTAAGGAGCCGTTTAACTCGATATTAATGACGACGTCGTGTGAACGGATACAGCGTTAAATCGGTATATCGGCCATTAAACCGATTTAAAGTCGCAGTGTAGACCTGGCCTTAGTATCTTTCCCCTTCTGCATCCACTGCTCCCCACAGAGTGGGACAGGAAGTTCAGTATCACAGGGGGAGTCCCAGTATATTATAACTGCACCAAACTCCCAAAATTCATAGCTTACAAAGCCAGAAGAAGGGACCTCTGTGCTCACCTGGTTTGACCTCTTGTTAATGGTGCAAGTAGAAATAATTTCTTGCTGGTACTGCCCTCATAGGAGGGACACGGGGGGGCACATGTGATTCCTCCCTGCCCTGCCCCCAGCCAGGGGCCCCACCCTCCCCGTCCGGTCTGACACTGCCCTTTGTATATACAAACGTCAACATGCTTAACTACTCACTTTCCCCCCAAATATGTACTATTCTGTCTATTTAGATGGAATATGGGAGTTAGGTAAGGAGCCATTTCAGCATATGTAGGACTTATTAAAAGACAAATTTTACGTAGAACTGGATCCTAAACTGCATTATGGTATTGTACCCAAACATTGCATTTCAATGGGGGATTCAACTTCCTTGATAGGAACAGATTCCTGAAACTCTTACCAGTCCACAGAAGTGGTCCATAGTCATGCAAATAGTCCCATTGTCTTCAGTGGGATTGATCAAATGATTAAGAGTCTACAGGATTAGGTTCCAAGTTTGTAAATTGTTCTGGACGAAACTGACAATGCCTGAGCTGTTGGTTCAGAAGGATCCAATAAAGGTGAGCAGGTGTGTGATAAGTGTTAGCTCCGCTGCTAAGATGAGGAACATATTTTCACTAAAGTTCTTGGCAGATTCCTGAGGGAGCTGGTTTAAGGCTGTCAGCATTATAATTTTCACTTACAGTTCTCTGACCCACTAAGTTGGAAAATGAGGCATTTGTTTTCTTTGTTTTGCTGCTCCAGTTCCAGTTAACAAAATGCATGTTAGACTGGAATAAATTGCCTAGGGAGGTTGTGGAATCTCCATCTCTGGAGATATTTAAGAGTCGGTTAGATAAATGTCTATCAGGGATGGTCTAGACAGTATTTGGTCCTGCCATGAGGGCAGGGGACTGGACTCAATGACCTCTCGAGGTCCTTTCCAGTTCTAGAATCTATGAATCTAGTTTGGCTGCAAAGAAGATTTCTATGTACACTGGAGACAACACCTGATTCCCATCAGGCTGCAGAACTGAGCTGACATCAGAATTCAAACATCCTCCGGTCAGTGCAAGCAGAAGCATTCCTCTAATGATTTGGACTTGATGTGATGCGGTATGGATGTCATGGATAATTCAGACCAATGGGGCAAAACAGAATAAAAAACACTGTTTAAACACCTTCCATCCACCCCTCCCCTCTTGAGGACTCCTGCCCAACATAACAGCACAATACATCTCTCAGAGACTGTGAGGACAATGGGGTGGATTGATCAGAGGCATCAGGGGGAGTTGCAACCTGTTCACACCGTGGGGCATCAAAACAGCTTGTTGACCAAAGGCAGCTTCCTGTGCGCTTCTGTAGGTCAGTGTGTGGTTAAACACGTCTGCAGTGCCGTAAGGTTAGATTAGTGTTTGCAGGTGTATACGCCTAGATTCCGAGGTGCTGCGGTTGCTCCTGGCTCATGCTACTGATTCTGACAGCCCCTTTCCTTTGTCTGATAATTGCTTCTCTGGATCTCTGCTTGGACGGCTGCCAAATCATCCTCTTCTTGCTGCTTGGGATGCCAGGCTGTGGACTCCCAAATGCTCTGGTTCTGCTCTTCTGTCTCAGCGATGGATGAGATCGCAGCGGCCATCTGGGACTGGAGGGGCCGCATAGTCCAGAAGCTGAGGGCCCTGGACTGTCACTCAGGAGCTCTGCCACTGCCCTGCTTGGCTAAGTCACTTCACATCTCTGTGCCTCTGTTTCCCCTCATGCCTTATTGAGATCGGAAGCTCTTCAGGACAGGAATTGTTCCTTCCACTTGGTATGTTCAGCAGCACCCGGCACAACGGGGCCTGTCTCAGCTGGGTCCTCAAGTTTCGTGGTTCTGAACTAGGGATCAGTGAAGCAGGGCCAGCATTAGACTGCTTGGGCCCAGGACAGAAAGCTCAGAGCCCTGAGCCCTGGTGCTCCGCAGCTGAAGTTCGAAGCCCTGAGCCCTGATGCCCCACAAGGCCAACGCCTTGGAGCCCTGCAGGGCAGAAGCCTGTGCCCTGTCCCACACCTCTGGCCTCAGTGGCTGCGGACTACAACCCCCACTTCATTCCCCCCCTCCCACCCAGGCCCTGATTTTAATAGCATCTTGGGAAGGCTTCAGAAAGAAAAAGTTTGAGACCCCCTGGCCTAGTTATTACTGTAATATAATCCCTCTGGGAATCCTCCGCACATCTGGTGATTTCTGGGATACAGCAGGAGGAATGATGGGAGTTTCATTCATTGCTCTAGTTCCACTGACTTTTACACTGGTTTACCCCGGCTGAGCATCTCACCCATCATTTTTAATAGCCAAAATAAGGATGAAACACACAGAGCTTTTTACATTCTTCCTGTGCAAACACAGCTCACAAATCCATCTCCTTAAACCAGGACAGCTGCTTTCTGGCAAATCCATTTCAACTCAGTTTGGCAGATTTCAGAATGGATCTTGTTCTTCTTCACAGAGGCACAGTTGTTCTCGTTAGCAGAATCGAAAACTGGGAACCTAAAGAGCAAAGGGGACAGTCACTGTCCGTGTGTTCAGAGTTGGAGAAGAGGATCGATAGTAGCTGTGCATCTCCTCAGGGGGTGCTGCAGTTTTATGCATCATTTCTAGCCTGTCCCCGGATGGTCAAGTATATGGAATGAGTTGGTAAGTTTAAAGCCAGTTTTTTCTTTTTGGGTGGGTGTGGGGGAGTCTATGCTACAGAAATGAGCACAGTTCAGCAGAGAGGCCAAAGATCAAAGTGGTTCAATATTTTTTCAAATTTTGCAATTTCTATTTAAACTGGAGCCATTGTTGTGTGTCGGGGGAAAATGGACACACAAAATTGGTCAAATTGTGTGAATTGTTTTCATCTTAAGAGTTGGTTGGAATCTTCTGAATTTTGAAATGGATCAAATTTCAAATTTTGATGAAAAATGGGGAGGGGGGTGATATTTTTTTTCTTTTTCCTGCTTCACAGCCAGCTCTGCCAAGGATTGATGGAACATGCAGATTGAGCCCCCAGTCCCCCAGAGACTTATCTGCTCACTTAACTTGACTCACGTGAGTCATTCCATTGGCCTGAAGGAGAGTTAACATTAAGCACGTCTAGAAGCATTTTCAGGATAAGGGCCTTATACCATAAACCAGTGTGTGTGAAATCCTGGCCCCATTGAAATACAGGACAAAAAACTCTTGTTAACTGGTTTATTTATTGTAGATTGATAAAAATCCTAATGAGGAATCACTCACAGTGTTTGATTTAATGGGGATCCGTCCTGCCAGGTCCACGTCCTGCTGGAGATGTGCTGTTAAGTCCAATCCACACCTGATGTTGGTCTTGTGTATTATTTCCTACAAACGCCTGTGAAATGGACGACACATCAGTGACTAGAACATGCTCTGATTCGCTGGCTCCGTTGCTTGCTGTGCACATGGGGCCTCATCTCCACCCTGGTCAAGGTCAAGGGGCAGACAAATCTACAAGGGACATGACTCAGTCCGTTGGATTCAGTAGGAGGGAAAAGGAAGGGAAATGAGGAAAAAAGAACATTTTTCAGTTTTACACAACCGAAACGGAAAGTTGGTTTCATTTTCACAGTAAAAGTTTCCTGCAAAAAGTACTAAAATGTGTATATCATTTGCTACCAGGGGGAAACCTGTGATTTTGGACCAGTTGTAATTAATAGCAACACACATCCTGTAGTTGAATATAGCATGTTCTTTACCATCTCCTTCCAGTCATCAATCACCAGCAGTTGTGCTCTCTTCATTAAACAGTCCTCACGGCTCCACTCCCAGCCTTTAATTGCTTTGGAAACCCAGTAACACTTGTCCCCATGCAGCAGCCAGTCCTTGGGGCAGAACCCTCTGGAGGGGGAAATGGAAGAGAGGTGTCGTTAATGATCATTCTGAACAGGGCTGACCACCTTTACAGAGAGGCATGGAGCCTTTGCGCTCAGGGCTTGGCTGAACCGAGGACTGGGGCCCAGCGGCAGAGACGGGGTGAGTATGTGGGTGAGACAAGATCAGTAGATGGGCGAGACTAAAACCTCAGTTGGTTTGGACCCCAATGTCCCAGCAGCAGGGGGTGCTGTGCTGCAGGGAGCAGGGTGGGGGCTCGGTAGGAGGCGTTCTCTCTCTGCAGTCTGTGCTGGCCCCAATGCCCCAGTGTGGGGCAAGAGGGCGCTGTAGGGAATGACATGGGAGTTCGTGGCTGCTAACACGCAGGGCTGACCCCAATGCCCTAGCACTGGGGAATGCTGTGCTGCAGGCAGGGCCGCCGAGAGCCGGTTCAGGCCCTGATGAAAAACATTTTTTGGGCCCCCCAGCATGGGTGGACTGGCTAAATAGGGCCGACGAGAGGTGGGGGAAGCCGGGCCCCAGGCCCCCTTCTGGACCGCCGGGCCCCAGTAATTTGGACCGGCTTCCCCCCCGGCCCCCCACAACCGGCCCTGGCTGCAGGGAGTTAGATGGGGGACTCACTCCCTGCAGTAGGGTGCACTCTCCCCTCACAGTCAGAGCTGACCCCAGGGCCAGTGAATGAGGGGGTGCTGTGCAGCAGGGAAGAGGAGTGTGTGACTCAGTAGGGGGCGCTCTTGACTCCATACCAGATGCTGTTCCCCAGGTGCTGCCATCTTTCAGGTAAAGGATAATATAGAGGCGCAGAGCTCTACTGGGCATTAGAATGAAGGTTAGTCTTGTGGTTGAGACCCTGACCTAAGACTCAGAAGAGTCATGTTTTATTCTGGGCCCTGTCACTAGCCTGCTGCTTCCTTGGACAGGTCATGGCATGCCCTGTGCCTCAGTTTCCCCTTATGAGTGTCTTGTTTATTTACACTGTGAACTTGTTGGGGTACTAGGGGCCATCTCAGTGTCTCTTGGTCCCATGACAGCTAAACTACAGGATTCTATTAAAATTGCCTGATTGATTCAAGCCTGCAGTTACCTGTACTGGCCACGCACTGTCACTGCTGAGGCTGAGTGGCCCTGGAGATATTAAAGAGATCTGAAGGGATGGGATAGAAGAGCGGGTGCAAGAGCGGCTCTGCTTTGTGAACCATCAGTGCGTGTAATGGTGAGTGCGGGAGGCAGCGTAAGCTGAGGTTACCTGCTGACTTGTTGTTTTGTATATAACACAAATGTTGCCGCAGGTGACAGCGGAACTCCTCCAAGTTGCTGCATCCTCTTCTTTTAGGCCTGGGCTGAGCTGAGGTTTCGTTCTCCATCGTTTTTGGGACGGCTCCGGTCGATGATGGGTTCAGGGAACTTTGGAGAAAATTGTGCTGTGGATGGTTGTTGCAAGCCAAAGATTGGAAAAGACAGGGCTGGGGTGAATCAGCCAGAGCTCCTTTGGAGTCAGTAGGCCAGATCTCCACCTGGTGTGAATTGGCCAAAGTCCCATTGGAGTCAATGGGGGCAGACTCCGAGCTGGCGTAAACGAATGGAGTAACACCAGTTAGTTGCAACAGCTATAATCTGGCCTAGAGTACACAAGTGCAATAGATTCCTCCATTCCAAGGTCAGATGGCAGCATTCTGATGGTCTAGTCCAGAGGTGGGCAAAAGTTTTGGCCCGAGGGCTACATCTGGGTATGGAAATTGTATGGTGAGCCATGAATGCTCATGAAATTGGGGTTGGGGAGCAGGTGGTGCTCTGGTCTAGGACCAAGGGGTCCAGAGGCTGGTAGGGGGATCAGGGCCGGAGCAGAGGGTTAGGGTGTGGGAAGGGGTTAGGGGTGGAGGCTTCTGGCGGCGCTTACCTCAAGCATCTCCCGGAAGCAGCAGCATGTCCCCCCTCTGGTTCCTATGTGGAGGCACGGCCAGGATGCTCTGTGCACTGCCCCATCTGCAGGCGCCACCCCTGCAGCTCCCATTGGCCACAGTTACCGGCCAATGAGAGCTGCGGGGGCAGCACTTGGGGCAGGGGCAGAGTGCTGAGCCCTCTGGATACCCCTATGCATAGGAGCTGGAGGAGGACATACTGCTGCTTCTGGGAGCCTCTTGGAGTGGGGCAAGCCCCAGACCCCGCTCCTCGGTGGGAACTCGAGGGCCAGATTAAAACATCAGGCGGGCCAGATGTGCCTTGTGGTTTGCCCACCCCTGGTCTAATCTGCCCTCCTGTATCACACAGGCCAGAGAAGTCCCCCCAGCCATTCCTGCACTGAGCCCAGCAACTTGTGCTGCATTCATGGTGCGTTGCTGTGCAGCCCAAACACATGGTCTTGGCACACTCGCCCCGAACAGCCAGCGCCATCACAACTCTCAGCAGCACGACATTCCCAGCCAATGTGAGGCCCAGAGCCAGCCAATGCCAGTACGGACTCCTCGGGTGATCTGCAGGAGTGAATGTGCACTGTTGAGCTAATACCATGTGCTTCACTCACAGGTCTTTGGAGCTTACAAGGGGGTCTCTACCCTCGGAGGATTTGGCATTCCATGTTTCCACTTCCCACTACAAACAAGAGACCCCCTGTGACACTTTTTGGGGAAACCCGAGGGGTCCAGGGCAAATCGCTGCTACTTGCCAGCAGGAGGGAGCCTTGTCCATTCTTCCAGAGAGCTGGGATCACCTGAGAGCTGGGATCACATGAGACACCTGCTGGCAGAATTGTTGCTGCCATGTAACACTTGTACCTGCTTCCCTTCTCTTATACAGTCCCAGAGCTTTATTTTTGTCAAAATCCAGTTGGCATCTGCCCCAGACTGAAAACACAGGGCTGGGTCATAGAATCATAGATGTGTAGGACTGGAGGGACCTCAAGAGGTCATCTAGTCTAGTCCCCTGTGCTCACAGCAGGACTACGTAATAACTAGACCAGTCCTGACAGGTGTTTGTCTAACCTGTTAACATGAGAATGCCCATATGAGGTCAGGCCAAAGGTCCATCTAACCCAGTATTTTGTCTTCTCACAGTGGCCAGTGCCAGATGTCCCAGAGGGAATGAACAGAACAGGGAATCATCAAGTGATCCATCCCCTGTCGCCCATTCCCAGCTTCTGACAATGGCTAATAGCCATTGATGGACCTATCCTCCATGAATTTATCTTGTTCTTTTTTGAACACTGTGATAGTGTTGGCCTTCACAACATCTTCTTGCAAAGAGTTCCACAAGTTGACTATGGAAACCTCCAATGATGGAGATTCCACAACCTCCCTGGGCAGTTTATTCCAGTGCTGAACTGCCGTGACAATTAGGGAGTTTTTCCTAAGGTCCAGCCTAAACCTCCCTTGCTGCAATTTAAGCTCATTGTTTCTCCTATCCTCAGAGTTTAATGAGAACAATTTTTGATTCTCCTCCTTGTAACAGCCTTTTATGTACATGAAAACTATTATCATGTCCTCTCTCAGTCTTCTCCTCTCCAGACTAAACGAGCCCATTTTTTTGTCAATCTTTCCTCATAGTTCATGTTTTCTAGACCTTCGATCACTTTTGTTGCTCTCGGCTGGACTTTCTCCAATTTGTCCACATCCTTGTGTCTGTGGATGTCAATTGTTCTCAGTGTTGACTGAGTCAGCTTTGAGACCCACCCAGCCTCAGGTGACAAATTTCTTCTCCACTAATTTTGGAAACTAGTATTCTGAATGTTACATAACTCTAGAAATGTTCCAGCCCGTAGAGGAGAATTGAGACAGGAGAGAGGTGATCTACAACTCCCATGAGACACTGCAGCAGCTTGACTGGAACACAGGTTCAAGTCAAACTGACTTTGACATTTTGATGCATTTTTCCCAGTGGAAAAACATTTTGGTAGAAGATTCTCAGCCAATTTCACTCAACACCCAACCTGCTGGGCCCTCCTGAAAATCTAGGCTCTTATTTTGGTGCCGAAATGAGAGCTGAGATCCTCCGAAGCCCTGGCGCCACTTGTGTGTGCTGAGCACCTTGGGAAATGGAGCCATCAAGGCCAGATCCTCAGTGGCTGTGAATCAGCAAAGCTCTGTACGTTGCAAGAGAGCTACCGTGCTGTGCACCTGCTGGGGATCTGGCAGTCAGACTGTAACAGGTAATGAGGTCAGTGATGCTTTCTCACAAGCAAGTCAAAGCATTTCACGTTACATTGACCTGTCCCTAGGGGCTAGAGAAACCTAGGGACACCTCCCCAGCTGCTCTGGCTCCACTGAAGTGCACAGAGTTATGCAAATTTATACCAGCTGAGGTAGAGTTACCATCTTTCAAGGTCCCGAATAGAGGACACTGCCAGGAGGAAGGGAGGAGGGGGAGTTGGAAGGGGAGGAGGGGTACCATGCCACCCTTACTGCTGCGCTGCTGCCAGCAGCAGCGCTGTCTTCAGAGCCGGGCTGCCATCCAGACCCACTGCTCTCCGGCTACCCAGTTCTGAAGACACTTGTTCATATTTCGGAAGCCCACCCGGATGGAGATTGGAGGATCAGAAAAGAGGTCATCCCTAGGAAACCCAAACGGATGGTAACCCGAAGCTAAGCACACAGTCCTCTGTTTAGTTCAAGGCAAAAATATACATGAAGATGGAAAGGCTGAGAGCATGTATCAGGTTTTTATGGTTCAAAACCTTTTAGGGAGGCTATAATTATCCAATGCCAAGCATAGCAAACCCAGGACACACAGAGTTAGATTTCACTGGTGCCAGGTTAGGTTACACTCATTTTAAGCACGTTAGGTATTTTCTCCCCCTCCTGGAGTCAGGGATAGATTCTCATCTGACCTGTTACCCCCTATTGAAAATTGAGTGACCTCAGTGAAATCGCTGGAGTTAGAACCAGCTTCTCATCTGAGTTATACCGGGGTACATCCAGAGTGACCCCACTAAATTCAATGGAGCTGTATCCATGTCCACCATCTGGGGGCCTGACCCTCCGACCCCCTTGCATCGCTCTAGCTGCTGGTTAAGAACCTATTACAGCTGACAAAATCTCAGCCCCCCAAATCCACCAGCCCTGTTAAAACACCACAAAGCAAAACTCACCGTGATGCTGAGATGGAGCCACTTTGCCTCTGGAGGAAGGCTTTCCAGGGATGTTTAAATCAGCATAGACTATTTCCCCAGCCATGGCTGTCACCAGAGGAGGTGAGCGAGGTTTTACTGTGTAAAGACAGCCTGTGTGTGAACTAAAATGGCCAACACCCCCCATACCAGGAAATGTCATCTCGACTGAAGTCCCATCCCCCTCCTTACTGTGTGGCTTAGAGGAATGGCTTAAATATATTGTACTTTCTCCCCCAACACACTTGTGCTCTAGGCTGGAGGTAGGTGCCCAACTTTAATGAAAATCCATGGGGATCTTACCTCAGTTAGGCAGTAGAACCCAGCTTGGAGCACCATACAGAGCCAATGTGTCTGGGATCACTGCTTTTTTCTCATGGCTTTAGTCTGCATGATAGGAATAAATGGTAATAAAACCGGACCCAGTGAGACGGCCACCCACAGCCGTCAGCTCTCAACGTTCGTCTTGTTGTTTCATGTCCAAGGCAGCTCAGAAAAGAGCTTGAAAGTAGGGCTGGTGGGGAATTTTCCATCCATGTTTTTTGGAGAGACAACTGGCGTGTTTTGGCTAAATGCCCGTTTCCACGGAAAATTTCTGCTTGCCTCAGAAATATTTGATTTTTCCATCGGAAAACCAGACACTGATGTCCCCATCCCCTCCTCACCCCACCCAACCCAGGTTTTGTCTGAAAATGTTTGGTTTTCAACAAGTCAGAGTTTTCCACTGAAAATGTTGCCAAAAATCTAAAAAATAATATAATTTTCATGGACATTTTCCCAAACCAAAAATATTTTGGAACTTTTTGCTCTGAGAAAAATATCTGCCTTTTGACTGTTTGTCACAATTCAGAATATTCTCTCTTATCTCCCCCCAGCCCCCGTTTTTCATTCTTTTTTTTTCATTCTCCTCCTAGAAGTAATAGGAAATACATGAAAATAAAGTGAGGTATCTTGATTGTTCTTGAGTCTAACTTATTTTTCCAGAGACCGCTTGAAAATTGATGAGGGTCTCGGCAGACCACTTAATGATCTTTCCAAATATTGTTTGTACTGTTAGCTAACTATTGGAAAGCGCATTGGATAAAAGCGCGTTATAAAAAAAAATGTAAAAAAACATTGGGGTGTAGGGTCTGGCCAGGACTTAGGGTGTGGGAGGGAGCTCAGGGCTGGGGGTACAGGGCCTGGGAGGGAGTTAGGTGCAGAAGCAGGCTGAGGATTGGGGTGTAGGGTCTGGCCAGGACTTAGGATGCAGGAAGGGGCTCGATGTTTGGGGCAGGAGGTTGGGGTGCGGAGCATTTACCTGAGGCAGCTCCCATTTGGTGCAAGGGGTGCAGGTGGGAATGTGGGAGGGTGGGTGAAGGAGCTCCCATTTGGTGCTCAGGGTGGGGGTGGGGATGTAAGGGGGATAGAGGAGTCAGGGCATGAGGTGCGGGGTGCTGAGTATGTGTGGTGGGGCGTAGGAGTCAGGGCTGGGGTCTTGGAGGTGTGTGAGGGAGGTGCAGGAGTCAGGGTAGGGGGTGGGTGCTGGGCTTGTGGGGGTGCTCCCAGCCCCCTGTCTCATCCCCTGCCCTGAGCGGCTCATGGCATGGGGGGGGGTATGTGTAAGGGGAGTGTGGGGGCCCTGCCTTTGCTCTGCCCTGCTTTGATTCCACCCCTTTCCCCAAGGCCCCTCGCCTCTTCTCAGCCTCCTCCCCCGGGCGTGCTGCCACCCTGCTCCTCCCGGAGCCCTAGCAAACAACTGCTTGGCAGTGGGGGAAGTGCTGTGGGAACATGGCACGCTGGGGGAAGAGGTGGAGAACAGGCAGGGGATGGGGGAGCTTGGCTGCCAGTGGGTGCAGGATGGGGTGTGGTGTGGAGAAGAGCTGAGGGGCCTTGGATTGCAGCCCAAGCAGAGCAGGCCACATCGGGCCAGGGCTCCTTTGGAGCTTGGGCGCCCTGCAGGGCAGAAGCCTGAGCCCTGCCCCCGCCCTGCCCAGCGGCTGAAGCCTGGAGCCCCTCCACTCATCCCCCCCACTCAGGGCCGTTCCTAGCCATTTTGGTGCCCTACACACCAGCACGAGCTGGAGGGGCGGAGCGGAGCGGGTTGGTCCCGGGTCGCTCCATTTCCTGCCGCCTGCTGAGTGCAGGGCGCCCGACCCCTGCTGCAGTCCTCAGGGGAAGGGCAGGAGTAGGGGCGGGCTGGGGGCAAAGTAGAGGTGGGAAGTGGTGGATTTGGGCAGAGCAGGGGCGGCGGCTTTGGGGAAGGTGTGGAGTGGGGGCAGGGCTGAGGAGGACCAGGAGTGGGAAGAGGCGAGGCTGGGGCAGAGCTGGAGGTCCATGGGAAAGAGGCAGAGCAGGAGCTGGAGCCGCACGCAGCTGTGTAGGGCACCAGGAAATGTGGTGACCCAAATTTCCTGGTGCCTAATCCAGCCGCGTACTTTGCATATGGGTAGGGACAACCCTGCCCCCACTGGGCCCTGGAGCTTTATAGTATCTTGGGAAGGCCTCCGAAAGAAAAAGGTTGAGACCCCCGGCCTAGTTACTATTGTAATATAATCCCTCTGGGAATCTTCCACACGCCTGGTGATTGCTGGGATACAGCAGGGGGAATGATGGGAGTTGGATCCCTTCTTCCCACAATTAACCCGGCCTGGTGGCGTTATCCCACAACGTAGCAGGCCTGGAGCTGGTCAAAATATGCAAGAGAATTCCAAAGTCATTTCATTTTTTGAAGGAACCATTTCTGTTAAGATTTTTCATGGCCACTTCTATAGGCCATTTTCACTTCTAAATTTTGTTTTCTACTGCACATGGATTGGATAGTTTTGATTCCCCTCAACCATCCTGCTGGTTCCCGCCCCCCAATCAATCATTCATTGGTGTAGTTCCATTGATGTTTATTCTGATTTACACCAGCTGAGTATCTCAACCATCGTTTTTAATAACTGAAATAAAGACGAAACACACAGAGCTTTTTACATTCCACCTGTGCAAACAGAGCTCACAAATCCATCTCCTTAAACCAGGACAGCTGCTTTTGAGCAAATCCATTTCAACTCAGTTTGGCAGATTTCAGAATGGATCTTGTTCTTCTTCACAGAGGCACAGTTGTTCTCTTTAGCAGGATCGAAAACTGGGAACCTAAAGAGTAAAGGGGACAGTCGCTGTCCATGTGTTCAGAGTTGGGGAAGAGGATCGATAGTAGCTGTGCGTCTCCTCAGAGTGTGCTGCAGTTTTATCCAGCACTTCTAGCCTTTCTAGTCAAGTATATGGAACGAGTTGATAAGTTTAAAGCCAGTTTGTGTGTGTGTGTGTGGGGGTGTCCATACTACAGAAACAAGCACAGTTCAGCAGAGAGGCCAAAGATCAAAGTGGTTCAATATTTTTTCAAATTTTGCAATTTCCATTTAAACTGCAGCCATTGTTGTATGTTGGGGGAAAATGGTCACACAAAATTAGTTAAATTGTGTGAATTGTTTTAATCTTATCTGACCAATGGTAGAGTTGGTTGGAACCTTCTGAATTTTGAAACGGATCAAATATCAAATTTTGATGAAAAATGGGGAGAGGGGTGATATTTTTTTTATTTTTCCTGCTTCACAGCCAGCTCTGCCAAGGATTGATGGGACATGCAGATGGAGCCCCCAATCTCACAAAGACTTATCTGTTCGCTTAACTTGACTCACGTGAGTCATCCCATTGGCTTCAAGGAGAGTTAACGTTAAGCACGTCTAGAAGCATTTTCAGGATTAGGGCCTATATCATAAGATCGTGTGTGTGAAATCCTGGCCCCATTGAAATCCATGACAAAATGCTTGTTAACTGGTTTATTTATTGTAGATTGATAAAAATCCTAGAGGAATCACTCACTGTGTTTGATTTAACGGGGATCCGTCCTGCCAGGTCCACGTCCTGCCTGGAGATGTGATGTTAAGTCCAATCCACACCTGATGTTGGTTTTGTGTATTATTTCGTACGAAGGCCTGTGAAATGGATGACACATCAGTGACCAGAACATACTCTGATTCGCTGGCTCCGTTGCTTGCTGTGCACATAGGGCCTCATCTCCACCCTGGTCAAGGTCAAGGGGCAGTCAAATCTCCTAGGGACATGACTAAGTCTGTTGGATTCAGTAGGGGGAAAAAGTGAGGGGAATGAGAAAAAAAATCAACATTTTTCAGTTTTAGGCAACTGAAATGAAAAGTTGGTTTCATTTGCACAGCAAAAGTTTTCTGCAAAAAATACAAAAATGTTTATTTCATTTGCTACTAGGAGAAAACCTGTGATTTTGGACCAGCTGTAATTAATAGCAACACACATCCTGTTGTTGAATATAGCATGTTCTTTACCATCTCCTTCCAGTCATCAATCACCAGCAGTTGTGCTCTCTTCATTAAACAGTCCTCACGGCTCCACTCCCAGCCTTTAATCCCTTTGGAAACCCAGTAACACTTGTCCCCATGCAGCAGCCAGTCCTTGGGGCAGAGTTTGCAGCTGGAACCCTCTGGAGGGGGAAATGGAAGAGAGGTGTCGTTAATGATCATTCTGAACAGGGCTGACCACCTTTACAGAGAGGCATGGAGCCTTCGTGCTCAGGGCTTTACTCAGCCCGGGACTGGGGCCCAGCGGCAGAGACAGGGTGAGTATGTGGGCAAGACAGGATCAGTATGTGGGCGAGACTAAAACCTCAGTTGGTTTGGACCCCAATGTCCCAGCAGCAGGGGGCGCTGTGCTGCAGGGAGCAGGATGGGGGCTCTCTCTGCAGTCCATGCTGGCCCCAATGCCCCAGTGTGGGGCTAGAGGGCGCTGTAGGGAATGAGATGGGGGTTGGTGGCTGCTCACACGCAGGGCTGACCCCACTGCCCTAGCACTGGGGGATGCTGTGCTTAGGGTGACCAGATGTCCCGATTTTATAGGGACAGTCCCAATATTTGGGGCTTTTTCTTATACAGGCTCCTTTTACCCTCCACCCACTGTCCTGATTTTTCACACTTGCTGTCTGGTGAGCCTAGCTGTGCTGCAGGGAGTGGGATGGGAGACTCTGTAGGGGGCGCTCTCCTCTGACAGTCAGGGCTGATCCCACTTCCACTGAATTAAGGGGTGCTGTGCAGCAGGAGGAGTGGTGTATGACTCAGTAGTGGGGGGCTCTTGATTCCATACCAAATACTGTTCCCCAGAAGGTGCCATCTTTCAGGTGAAGGATAAAATAGAGGTGCAGAACTCTGGTGGTCATTGAAATGAAGGTTGGTCTTGTGGTTGAGACCCTGACCTAGGAATCAGGGCCTGGAATAGAACACAGCTTTTCTGTCATGGCCTGCCCTGTGCCTCAGTTTCCCCTTCTGAGTGTCTTGTCTATTAACACCATGAACTTGTTGGGGCAGGGAGCATCTCAGCATCTCTTGGTCCCATGACAGCTAAACTACAGGATTCTATTATAATTGCCTGAATGATTCAAGCCTGCAGTTACCTGCACTGGCCACTCACTGTCACTGCAGATATTAAACAGATCTGAGGGACAGGATAGAAGCGGAGGTGCGAGAGCGGCTCTGCTTTGTGAACCATCAGTGCATGTAATGGTGACTGCAGGAGGCAGCATGAGCTGAGGTTACCTGCTGACTTGTTGTTTTGTGTATAACACAAATGGTGCCACAGGTGAGAGCGGAACTTCTCCAAGTCGCTGGATCCTCTTCCTTTAGGACTGGGCTGAGCTGAGGTTTTGTTCTCCATCATTTTGGGGATGGCTCCGGTCAGTGATGGGTTCAGAGAACCTTGGAGAAAATTGTTTTGTGGATGGTTGTTGCAAGCCAAAGATTGGAAAAAACAGGGCTGGGGTGAATCAGCCAGAGCTCCATTGGTGTCAATAGGCCAGATCTACACCTGGTGTGAATTGGCCAAAGTCCCATTGGAGTCAATGAGCGCAGACTCCGAGCTGGCGCAAATGAATGGAGCAAGACCAGTTAGTTGCAGCAGCTATAATGTGGCCTGGTATGCAGAAGTGTCATAGATTCATCCATTCCAAGGTCAGAAGGCAGCAATATGATGGTCTAGTCCAGGGGTGGGCAAACTTTTTGGCCCAAGGGCCACATCTGGGTATGGAAATTGTACAGTGGATTACGAATGCTCATGAAATTGGGGTTGGAGTGCAGGAGGAGGTCTGGGCTCTAGCTGGGGTTGTAGGCTTGGGGGTGGGGCCAGAAATGAGGAGTGGGAGGGGGCTCTGGGCTGGGGAAGGCGTGCTGGGAGTGGTGGTGAGAGCTTCATCTGGGGGTCTGGGCTCTGGAGTGGGACTGGGGATGAGGGGTTTGGGGTGCAGGAAGGTGCTCCGGTCTGGGACCAAGAGGTCTGGAGGGTAGGAGGATCAGGGCTGGGGCAGATGATTGGGGCATGGGAGGAGGTCAGGGGTGCAGGCTCCAGGCAGCACTTACCTCAAGCATCTCCTGGAAGCAGCAGCATGTCCCCCCTCCGGCTCCTATGTGGAGGCGTGCCCAGGCGGCTCTGCACACTGGCCCATCCGCAGGCGCCGCCCCTGCAGTTCCCATTGGCAGGGGCGGCTCTAGGCATTTTGCTGCCCCAAGCTCAGCAGGCAGGCTGCCTTCGGCGGTTTGCCTGCGGAGGGTCCGCCGAAGCAATGGGACCAGAGGACCCTCTGCAGGCAAACTGCGGAAGGCAGCCTGCCCGCTGCCCTTGCGACGACTGGCAGAGCGCCCCCCGTGGCTTGCTGCCCCAAGCACGCGCTTGACATGCTGGGGCCTGGAGCCACCCCTGCCCATTGGCCTCAGTTCCCGGCCAATGGGAGCTGCAGGGCAGCGCTTGGGGCAGAGGCAGTGCGTGGGAGCCCTCTGGCTGCCTCTACGTCTAGGAGCTGGATGAGGGACGTGCTGCCACTTCTGGGAGCCGTGCGGAGCCATGGCACATGTGGAGTGGGGCAAGCCCCAGACCCCGCTCCCCAGTGGGAGCTCAAGGGCCTCATTAAAATGTCTAGTGGGCCAGATGTAGCCCCCCGGGCCATGATTTGCCCACCTCTGGTCTAGTCTGACCTCCTGTATCACACAGCCAGAGAAGTCCACTTCGCCCTTCCTGCACTGAGCAACTTGTGCTGCATTCATGGTGTGCAGCCCAAACACACGGTCTTGGCACACTCACCCCAAACAGCCAGCGCCGTCACAACTCCCAGCAGCACGACGTTCCCAGCCAATGTGAGGCCCAGAGCCAGCCGATGCCAGCGTGGGCACCTCGGGTGACCTGCAAAAGTCAATGTGCACTGTTGAGCTAATACCATGTGCTTCACTCACAGGCCTCTGGAGCTTACAAGGGGGTCTCTACCCTCGGACGATTTGGCCTTCCATGTTTCCACTTCCCAGTTCAAACAAGAGACTCCCTGTGACACTTTTCGGGGAAACCCAAGGAGTCCAGGGTAAAACGCAGGAGGAAGCCTTGTCTGTGCCCACCAGGGAAAACCCTCCCAAAGCTACCAGCTGTCGGCAACACCAGCAGCATTCTGCTCTGGGCTCCATGAGCCCTGTCTTTATGTAGTTTATAGACCCCATTTTGTTACACTCGGGCGCCCCATCCCTTGTCTTCTGGACACCTGCAATGCACATCGATCCTCTGCTCTGGGAAAGCACCGCACCCCAGTTTACAGGTTTCATGTCACTTTGGCACTCTCATTTGCACACGGCACTTAGACGAGTCTCTAGTAAACTAAATTGAAGTTTCTTTTAAGGGTGCATGAGCTACAGATTCAAAACTAAAGCCAGTAAAATAATGTGGAAACATACAGTTATAGGTAAAAGAAAATCAGAAATGTTAGTCTGCAGCCTGTACTTGTTAATATGGTCCTTTCCTGGCTAATAAGGTATTTCTCACACAATGGTCCTTTCTTCCAGAGAGCTGGGATTCACTTTTCATGAGACACCTGCTGGCAGAACTGTTGCTGCCGTGTAACACTTGTACCTGCTTCCCTTCTCTTATACAGTTCCAGAGCTTTATCTTTGTCAAAATCAAGTTGGCATCTGCCCCAGAATGAAAACACAAGGAATCATAGACGTGTAGGACTGGTAGGGACCTCAAGAGGTCATCTAGTTCGGTCCCCTGTGCTCACAGCAGGACTACGTAATAACTAGACCAGTCCTGATAGGTGTTTGTCTAACCTGTTAACATGAGAACGGCCATATGGGGTCAGACCAAAGGTCCATCTAGCCCAGTGTCCTCTCTTCCGACAGTGGTCAGTGCCAGATGCCCCAGAAGGAATGAACAGAACAGGGAATCATCAAGTGATCCACCCCCTGTTGCCCATTCCCAGCTTCTGGCAAACAGAGGCTAAGGACACCATCCCTGCCCACCCTGGTAATAGCCATCGATGGACCTATCCTCCATGAATTTATCTTGTTCTTTTTTGAATCCTGTGATAGTTTTGGCCTTTACAACATCCCCTCGCAAAGAGTTCCACAGGTTGTCTGTGGAAACCTCCAGTGATGGAGATTCCACAACCTCCCTAGGCAACTTATTCCAGTGCTCAACCACCCTGACAGTTAGGAAGTTTTTTTCCTGAGGTCCAACCTAAACCTCCCTTGCTGTAATTTAAGCCCATTACTTCTCCTGTCCTCAGAGGTTAATGAGAACAATTTTTTACCCTCCTCCTTGTAACAACCTTTTATGTATGTGAAAACTATTATCATGTCCTCCATCAGTCTTCTCCTCTCCGGACTAAACGAGCCTGTTTTTTTCAATCTTTCCTCATAGTTCATGTTTTCTAGACCTTCAATCACGTTTGTTGCTTTCAATTTGTCTACATCTTTGTGGATGTTGATTGTTCTCAGTGTTGATTGAGTCAGTTTTGACACCCACCCAGCCTCAGGTGAAAAGTTTCTTCTCCACCAGTTTTAGAAACCAATATTGTGAATGTTACATAACTCTTGAACTGTTTCCTGTGCAAATGTAACCCACACAACCTTGGGGTGGGCTGTTCTGTCCCTGCTAATAGCACCAAGACCACTTAGAGAGAGAGAGAGACAAAATTAGTCTGCTCTACAGCCTTGGCTAACAGCCAGTTTGATTTTAGCTCATGCCTTAAGCTGCAGAGGCCCCAGGTTCAATCCTGCCCGCCGACAACCAGAGTCTGTCAGTGTTACACAAACATTGCACAATAACTCAGAAACCCACGCCACCCCCTTTGGTGAAATAGCTAGATGGTGCTCAGACGCAGATGGAATACACCTGCCAGGGCATGCCTGGACATACGTGGTCATGTCTGTGTTGCACGCCCCTGGTGCACTGTGGTGACTCAGCCAGAGGGGAGGCTGCTGTGCACCATGGGAGATGTAGTCTGTTCCAGTCCATAGAGGAGAATGGGGACAGGAGGGAGGTGAACTACAACTCCCATGAGGCACTGCAGCAGCTCAACTAGGCATAGCTTCAAGTCAAACTGACTTTGACATTTTGTTTCATTTTTTCCAGTGGAAAGGCATTTTGGTAGAAGATTCCCAGCCAATTTCACTCAGCACCCAACCTGCTGGGCCCTCCTGAAAATCTAGGCTCTTATTTTGGTGCCGAAATGAGAGCTGAGATCCTCCGAAGCCCTGGCGCCACTTGTGAGTGCTGAGCACCTTGGGAAATGGAGCCATCAAGGCCAGATCCTCAGTGGCTGTGAATCAGCAAAGCTCTGTATGTTGCAAGAGAGCTACCGTGCTGTGCACCTGCTGGGGATCTGGCAGTCAGACTGTAACAGGTAATGAGGTCAGTGATGCTTTCTCACAAGCAAGTCAAAGCATTTCATGTTATACTGACAGGTCTTTAGGAGCTAGAGGAACCTAGGGACACCTCCCCAGCTGCTGTAAGCGGCCATAGCTCCACTGAAGTGCATAGAATATGCAAATTTATACCAGCTGAGGTAGGGTTACCATCTTTCAAGGTCCCGAATAGAGAACAGGACACTGCCAGGAGGAGGGGAACTGGAAGGGGATGAGGGGTACTATGACAGGTTGGACACAGAAACCCCCTTGGGAACTGCCTCCTGGTGTGCTGAGACTACCTCTGAGCCCATTTTCCCTGGCAGCTTGGGACGTCAGTGCCCTGCCTGGTTTGAGCCAGACACGCTAGCCTGCTACAAACCCAGGTCTGAACCACATCCCCCAAAAGTTGCAGGCTTAACTGAAAACAGCTTAAGAAGTGCTCCTGTCTCCAGCACTCAGATGCCCGGCTCCCAATGGGATCCGAACCCCAAATAAATCCATTTTACCCTGTATAAAGCTTATGCAGGGTAAATTCATAAATTGTTCTCCCTCTATAACACTGATAGAGAGATATGCACAGCTGTTTGCCCCTCCCCCAGCTATTAATACATACTCTGGGTTAATTAAGAAGTAAAAAGTGATTTTATTAAATACAAAAAGTAGGATTGAAGTGGTTCCAAGTAATAACAGAAAGAACAATGTGAGTTACCAAGCCAGATAAAATAAAACACACAAATCTATGCCTAGTACAGTAAGAAAGTGATTACAGATGAAACCTCACCCTCGGAGACATTCCAGTAAACCTCTTTTACAGACTAGCCTCCTTCTAGTCTGGATCCAGCAATCACTCATACCCCAGTGGTTACTGTCCTTTGTTCCAGTTTCTTTCAGTTATCCTTTGGGGGTGGAGAGGCTATCTCTTGAGCCAGCTGAAGACAAAATGGAGGGGTCTCCCAGGACTTTATATTGTTTCCCTTTTGTGGGTAGAAATTCCTCCCTCCCCCTGTGTAGAATCCCCTCTACAAGACGGAGTTTTGGTGTCACCTGGGCAAGTCACATGTCCATGCATGACTTAGTTCTCTACAGGAATGTTCCCAGGAAAGCTCAGATGTGGACTGGCACCTATCAAAGTCTATTGCAAGATTAAGTATTTCTTGATTGGGCACTTATTGAGAATAGTCTTTTCTCAAGCAGCTGACCAAGTGCTTCACTGAGGCTACTTAAAATCAAACAAGTACACAGCCACTATTCATAACTCCGAATACAAAAATGACACATGCATACAAATAGGATGAATATATTCAGTAGAACATAACTTTTGCAGAAATATGTTACATGGCCTATGTAGCATACAACGTATTCCAGTTATGTCATATTTACACACATAAGCTTATATCTATAGAGCATTATGAGGTGCAATGTCACAGGTGCCATGCCACCTTTACTGCTGCGCTGCTTCCAGCAGCAGCGCTGCCTTCAGAGCTGGGTGGCCATCCAGCACCCACTGCTCTCTGGCTGCCCAGTTCTGAAGTCACTTGTTCATGTTTCGGAAGCCCACTCGGACGGAGATCAGAGGACCAAAAAAGAGGTCATCTCTGGGAAAACCCGGACGGATGGTAACCCGAAGCTAAGCACATAGTCCTCTGTTTAGTTCAAGGCAAAAACATACATGAAGATGGAAAGGCTGAGAGCATGTATGAGGTTTTTATGGTTCAAAACCTTCCAGGGGGGCTGTAGTTATCCCAAAGCCAATCGTAACAAGCCCAGGACATGCAGAGTTAGATTTCACTGGTCCCAGGTTAGGTTACACTGATTTTAACGACATGTTAGGTATTTTCTCCCCCTCCCAGAGTCAGGGCTTGATGCTGATCTGACCTGTTACCAACTGAAAATTGAGTGACCTCAGTGAAATCGCTGGAGTTAGGACCAGCTTCTCATCTGAGTTATACCAGGATACATCCAGAGTGACCCCACTAAATTCAGTGGAGCTATATCCATGTCCACCATCTGGGGGCCTGACCCTCCGACCCCCATGCATCGCTCTAGCTGCTGGTTAAAAACCTGCTACAGCCAACAAAATCCCAGCCCCCCAAATCCACCAGCCCTGTTAAAACACCACAAAGCAAAACTCACCGTGATGCTGAGATGGAGCCACTTTGCCTCTGGAGGAAGGATCTCCAGCGATGTTTAAATCAGCGTAGACTATTTCCCCATCCATGGCTGTCACCGGAGGAGGTGAGCAGGGTTGTACTGTATAATGGCAGCTCATGTGTGAACTAAAATGGCCAACACCCCCCATACCAGGAAATGTCATCTCGATTGAAGTCCCATCCCCCTCCTTACTGTGTGGGCTTAGAGGAATGGCTTGAATATATTGTACTTTCTCCCCCAACACAACTGTGCTCTAGGCTGCTCTTCCAGAGGCCTCTAATGGAGGTAGGTGCCCAACTTTACTGAAAATCTGTGGGGATCCTACCTCAGATAGGTAGTAGAACCCAGCTTGGAGCACCATACAGAGCCAATGTGTCTGGGATCACCACTTGTTTCCCACGGCTTTAGTCTGCATGATAGGAATAAATGGTAATAAAACCGGACCCAGTGAGACGGCCACCCACAGCCGTCAGCTCTCAACGCTCGTCTTGTTGTTTCGTGTCCAACAGCTCAGAAACGGACTTAGAAAGTAGGGCTGGTGGGGAATTTTCCATCCATGTTTTTTGGAGGGACAATTCGTGTGTTTTGGCTAAATGCCCATTTCCACTGAACGTTTCCGCGTGCCTCAGAAATATTTGATTTTTCCATCGGAAACCCAAACACCGATTCCCACCTCCACCCCCCCCCCCCGATTTTCTCTGAAAATGTTTGATTTTCAACAAGTCAAAGTTTTCCACTGAAAATGTCACCAAAAATTTTTTTAAAAAATGGACTTTTCATAGACATTTTCCCAAACCAAAAATGGTTTGGAACTTTTTGCTCCTAGAAAAATATCAGTCTTTTGACATTATGTCACATGGGATGAAACAAAAATCTCAAAATATGGGAATTTCTCATGGATGGAAATTCTGTTTGTTTGTTTTTTAAAAATTATCTCTAATCCTGAACTCCCTGTCCTGGCTTCTTGGAAAATTCCAAGCACGTAGTGGGTGCTGCCAGGAATCATTAATAAAGGCATTAAAGAAACACACAGGTCAGCTGATCTGGGCCAGCCGCAGCTATGCTGCTGGGCTTTCATTGCAGGGTAGAGGCACCCAGAGAGGGTAGCTGGTCCGTATAAAACGCCAGAGAGGAACAAGAAGTGAAGGCTGCTGCAGTGGTCCCGGAGGAAGGGTTTTGTGGTTGGGTAGAAAAACCCAGCTGAAAGTTTTGGTTTCTGTTGGGAAGAAAGCAGACCAACCATTGCATCTCCGCCAGCTGTCCAGAGAACAGTCAGGGAGGAGGTCCAGGGTCTAGACCAAGTTAAGGCTGGGCTGGAAGACCTTTTCTTGTTTGTTTTGGAATTTATGGTACCCCCAAGAAGGGCTTTGATTGGTCTTGTGGACTGTTGGAATGTATTGAGGGCCCAAGAGGGGAAACTGAGGCAGGACACCGAGGCGCCACACCTGGCTGTGAGAGAATATGCAGGGGGCAGCCGACCCTGTTATATGGATAAAATCTGTGAGATCAATGAAAATGGGTTTTGTGAGCCAGATGGTGTTGGGAGGGGTGGGGCAAGGGAAACATGGCCAGTGTTTTAGCAAAACCAGAGAGCAAACAAGTGTGTGGTTAACAGATCTCTAGACACCTTGCATCTAAGATGTTATCACACCTCTACTCAACGGAAAGTTCTCACACTGTTTCTGTCCTCTGCTGTTGTTCATGGTCACACTGGTTCTCAGCCTAACGGGAACTGGGGTGAAGCATCCAGCAAGGTATGAGAGAGGGGGAGGGATAGCTCAGTGGTTTGAACATTGGCCTGCTAAACCCAGGGTTATAAGTTCAATCCTTGAGGGGGCCATTTGGGGGAACCGGTGTAAAAATCTGGGGATTGGTCCTGCTTTGAGCAAGGGGTTGGACTAGATGACCTCCTGAGGTCCCTTCCAACCCTAATATTCTATGATTCCACTCAGGTAAATCTAGATATGGGAACGTTGGTGGGTTTGAACTTCCTCGGGTCACTGGCTGAAGTGATCCCACTCAGTTCAGTCTTGAAGGGGGGAGAGATGTGATGAAGTGGGGCTGTTTTTAATGTTCCCTCTGAATACTGTGGGGTAGGGGGGCCTCAGTTCCTGGCTGACCCTCTGTCACCTACCAACTAATGGCCAGGCCCATCCCCCCTGCAAGAGGATGCTAAAGGTGGGGGAAGAACAAAGAGGTCAGGTGACCTCCTGGCTGGGCAAGGAATTGAGCAGAGGAGGGGGGCTGGAGGGGGTTTCAGTCTGGAGCTGGCTGGGGATGAGGAGTGAAGTGCAGATGTGGGTGGTCTGGCTCAATGGACCCAGCTGAGGGGTCCAGCTCGCTGAACCTACAAGCTCTGTTTCAGACCGTGTTCCTGTCATCGAATAAACCTCTGTCTTACTGGCTGGCTGAGAGTCACGTCTGACTGCAAAGTGGGGGTGCAGGACCCTCTGGCTTCCCCAGGACCGCGGTGGGAAGCGCACGGAGGGGGAGAGGATGCTGAATGCTCCAAGGAGAGACCCAGGAGGTGAAGATGTGTGAGCTTCTTGCCCTGAACAACGTCTGCTCCAAGGGAGTAGCGAGGCTCTCCGCTAAGTCCTGACTCTGCTTTGTGAAGAGAGCGCAGTCTCCAGCATTTGGAGCATCGCGGCTGGAGGCGACTGCCGGTGACCAATCGTCCCTGCCCGCCGAGCTATCACTGTATAACAAACCCTATATATCTACTGGTAATGTGGCATTGTTCCTTAGGAATTAATACACATTTTGGCTTGACAATGTATGTAATTGTTTTCATTATTTAGGGTCTACATATTTAATGAAAATAAATGCATAATCTGTGTGATGACCCAGGCCAGTTGGAGATCAGAGTAGTCGAAAGGCGAGTATATTACTGGGCCACGGAGAAGCAGTTCTGATTTCCCGATGACCAGAGCAGGGGCTGCTCCAGGCTACATGAGAACACCTGACTGCCAATTAACCTGCTAAGAGTCAGGTAGGCTGTTAAGCACTTGACTCTAATTAAGGTCCCTCTGATGCTATAAAAGGGCTCACTCCCAGTCAGGGCAGGGAGCGTCGAGGAGCCAGAGGACAGAAGTGGTGAGAGAGCAAGGGTGTGCAAGAAGCTGAGAGTGAGAGGGTGTCCTGCTGGAGGACTGAGGAGTACAAGTGTTATCAGACACCAGGAGGAAGGTCCTGTGGTGAGGATAAAGAAGGTGTTTGAAGGAGGCCATGGAGAAGTAGCCCAGGGAGTTGTAGCTATCCTGCAGCTGTTACAGGAGGCACTATAGACAGCTGCAGTCCATAGGGCCCTGGGCTGGAACCCAGAGTAGAGGGTGGGCCTGGGTTCCCCCCAAACCTCCCAACTCCTGATCAGACACAGGAAGAATTGACCTGGACTGTGGCTTCTACCAGAGGGGAAGGTCGCTGGGCTGTCTCCCAACCCACAGGGTGAATCTGTGCAGTGAGCAAATCTGCCAATAAGCGCAGGACCCACAAAGGTAGAGGAGGAACTTTGTCACACCTGATGGTGTTGACACTGTTATTGTTTTCACTTTGCACAACATAGCATGGATCTTAAAATAACTACTCTGTCATAAACAACAACTGACAATATCAATATGACAAATTTCAACAACCTATGCATGCATATTCGCATATGATAAACATATACACCCAAATACTTTAACATAGTGACATAAAGTATTAGCGAAATGATAGAGCAGCAACTTGCCAGCGTCTTAGATCTGAAACAACTCAACAAAAATGGTTAGCCTCAGTCAACAGCCTCCGAACACTAGTAGACTTAGCATTATAAACAGCCTGTCACAACGGGTACTGGCTGCACGTGACGAGAAAAATGACATCATTGCCACTTTGTACTGTAGTGAAGCAGTACGCTTGTGCCTGCAATGCAGAGCTGGCATAGGCTATAGCTATAACGTACGAGAGAAGAGCGACAAGTTAAAATGCAAGTTCAAGGATGTTTCTCTTTTCTTCATTCATTTTCCAGCAATAGTGTAAAAAAAAAAAAATTTGGGGGACTGCTTTTTGGTGCCTCCAAATCTTGGTGCCCTAGGCAGCTGCCTAGTTTGCCTAGTGGTTACACCGGCCCTGATGATAAGGCACTTTTCTGAGTCTTTGCAGACTCAAGCTCTGTTCGTATTAGAACAGTTATCTTCGAAACCACAAGGGCTAGAAACTTACACTTTAAAAAAAAATAAATAAAAGCTGAGATTCTGCAGAATCTGAGTTCATTATGAAGGTCACAGAATTATATCAAGGAGACCCCAACGTTCACCTTTTTTTAAAAACCAAAAGGGTTTAAAACCCAGCGTGGTAATGGAGTAATCTTGCAGGAGGTTAGTGTTTATCACTGGGTTTTCTGCAGGCGTCTGCGCAGAGCCATGGCTGCAGAGGTAGGATGCCCCCTAAAAATGACCATGGTGCAAGCTCTGCCATCACTGAAGAGTTTGCAGCGGTCCTTTAAGCTTAGACAGTGTCCCCTCTGGCGGCGCCTGGCGTCCTTCTAGTGCAGTCATCTGGCCGGCTGCAGATGGAACCTCTCTCCGAGTAGCATCTGGAGCTGCTGACACCGGCGTCATTCAGGAAAGCGCACTGCCCTTCCCCTCTCACTGGAAACCTGCAACAGGCAGGAAGGAGGACTGTAAATGAAACCAACAGGCATTCCCTAGTCCATACAGAGAAGCCATCGGGTCTGCGGCTCAGGAGACCTGCTTTCTAATCCTGGCTCTGTTGCTCTGACAAGGTTGTTTCCCCTTTTATTCTTTGTCTTGTCTGTATAGACCATGAGTTCCACAGAAGCCACGGGACCTGCTAATCTGTGAAAGGAGACTGCGGTTCCGTTTGATTTGGAAGGACTTTGCTGCCGGCCTAGGGGCGAGCTGGCTGAAGGGACTTGAAGAGGCCAGCTGGGGGATGCCAGCTTGGGCTCTGCCCAACTTACAGCCAGACTTCAATGCCCTGGAAGGGGACTGAACTTTTTGGACAACCAGCCTGGAGGGCTAGGCCATGGGAAACCCATGTGGGCAACTCGACAGGAGGAGTGACCATGGGGAAGGCCCAGCCATCCTGCACCCAGCCACATGTTGTTTTTGTGGATGTGGGGCTCACTCTGCAGTGGGACCCTAAGCCGCTGTCCCATAAAAGGCAGGAGATTCCTCTTGGTGTTTCTTGCAGGGCTTTCCATGGGTTGATGGGGATGCACCGTGTTCGACCTCTGGGAGTGGGAAGGAAAAACCACTCAACTAGAAGCTGTTTCAACATTTGGTGGGAGAATCCATGGGTCTAGGGATGTCCATGGGGAGTGTGGACTGTGGTTTCAAAGCACAGGATCTCCATACTGTCTCCCCTTTACCCGTGGCTTCCTTGTAGTTCCCCCCGCTTCGCCTTTCCTATTCTCTGTCCCCCATCCTCTCGGTCTCCTAGTCTTCCCCTCTCATTTCTTCCCTGCCACATCTCTCAGGTCCTTCCTACCTCCCAGCCTTTCCCATTCATTTCCTCTTTCAGCCCCCAATTTATTCCCACACATTCCCTTCTTCCCAGCACCAGCTATAAGCCCGCTCCCCAAGGCATGAACATAAGACCATAACAGTGGCCATATTGGGTCAGGCCAAAGGTCCATCTAGCCCAGTATCTTGTCTTCCGACAGTGGCCAATGCCAGGTGCCCCACAGGGAATGAACAGAACAGGGAATCATCAAGTGATCCATCCCGTTGCCCATTCCCAGCTTCTGGCAGAGGCTAGGGACACCATTCCTGCCCATCCTGGTTAATAGCCATTGACGGATCTATCCTCCATGAAATTTAGTTCTTTTTTGAAGAAGCATGGTAACCTGGCTGTACTTTGTGAGGTCCCAGCTTTGGCTATCAAGTGGCTTCTCCCACAAGCTGTCTAGCCCTGCCTCTCTGTAATTGGAGGCCACATAGGAGCTGCAATCTCTCACCTCTAGGGGGAGTCATGTCTTATGGGCTCATCTCTAAACCTTGCATACTCCATGCTGATGTCACCTTGCTCTCTGTCCCCCTCTAGTGGCGATATCATGTAAGAATTGTGCCTACATCTTTCTTAGTAGGTTTAACCCTTCAGCTGATGTAAACAGAAGGTTTTGCTTTTTAGATACCGAGGTCCAAGATTCTGTTCCTGCTAATGAATTGTTACAGTTCTCAGTACCCCAGAGAGTGAAGAGAGAGAAAAGGACGCACATGTTGTTGAATTCGGTTCCATTGGGCCATTTCCAGCTCTGGTTCTGCTCCTTCCGTAGGCCAATCCAGTAGTGAGGGGGCCCTTTATAGCGCATCATGAAAACCTACGGAAAGCAAAGCAAAATATCTACCATGCACCTCATTCTCCGGCCTCAATTACCCTCCACCTTTGATTCCCCAAGTGCCGCTCTCCCCCTTAGAAGCATATGCTTTGGTATCCACTTCTTAACTCTGATGCATGTCCTCAAAGTTACCCTCTTGCCCCAAATTAAGCAGGAGAAATGTCATAGGTTCATAAAGTTTGGGGCCAGAAGGGACCATTCTACCTTCCAGTCCGACCTTCTGTCTAACGCAGGCCTTAACCTTCACCCAGTTCCTCCTGCTATTGAGACCAATAACTGGTGTTTGGCTAATGCAGATCTTCCAGCCAGGCACCTGATCTGGATTCAAAGCCCTCAAGAGATGGAGAACCTGTCACTTCCTTCGGTAGCTTGTACCAGTGATTAAGAACCCTACCATTAAACATTTGTGCCTAATCTCCGACTTGAATTTGTCTTCAGCTCCCAGCCATTCTTGTTATGACTTTCGGCACTAAGCTAAATGGCCCTTTACTACCTGGCATTTTCTCCCCATGAAAGTATTTATATACCATAATCAAGTTGGATTTGGTGAATAGTTTTTGCCCAAAAAACACTGAAAACCAAGATGTCAAAAATGATTCATTGTGAAAATCTTGAAATGAACTCGTTTTGACCTTTGGTTTTTGAACTGACATGGGAAATGTTTAGTTTGACCCCAAACTAAATGTCTTGTGGTCTTTCATTTGGTTGAGTTAACTCACCAAAAATCAGTTTTGGTTCAAAATGAACCAAGTTTTCCCCCCTTGGATTTTTCATTTTGGCCACCAAACCAACAAATCAATTATTCACATACCTCTAGTTGTGAGGTTAAATGCTCAGGTACTCCGGGAATGTGGGCCAGCTAAATAAGTTGGCTTGGAAGGATTAGATTTTTAAAGGTAAATGTCAATAAATGTCTGTTTCATCAACACCCACTCACAGACTGATGAAAAAATATTTCCATCAATAATTGAAATTTACAACTGAGCAAAATAACAAAAATGCTGCTTGGGAACTTACTAGCGGTGGTTTAAAGCTATTAACCTTGTCCTTTGCAATACGATGTGGACAATTTGGGAATGTTTACATCGCACGCTAAGCGAAGGTCTTTGGGACTTGTGTTTCCAAGCCCGTGCTGGAGTGGAAACCCAGACATCTGAATGGTGCGGGTGTGTCCCTGTGGCGATACACAGGCCTGAACGGAAGTCAGAACTGCAGGTTCTGTGGGCATTTACTATCCTTTTCTAGGGTTCCTAGCACCCTCTGGGGCGTTGTCCATAGTGGGCTGTGGGAGAACTTGTCTGTCTGTCCCGCAGGAATTGACCAGAAGTATTTTGGTGGTTTTAGCCCGTGAACACATTCAGCTGAGCTATTTTTACATCTGCAAGTTCCCCGAAGCCAGACTCTTAAAGGTCAAAAAGCTTCAGTTTTTTCAATCTCAACCCCTACTGCAGGAGTGGTCAATATTGCAGACTGAGGGCCCATCCAGATTACCAGACACTTTTGAACGTACTCAGAAATCTTTTAAATGATAATTATTATTTTCTCTGGAGTCTGGCCCTTGACCTTGACCAAGATGTGTGGACCCTGACAAAAGATAATTGACTATTTCTACTCTACTGTCACTGAAGAATTATTGCTAACACCCTCTACTGTCTGAGCCTCCTGCCACTTCCCCATTACTGCGAAAATGTAAATTGATCATCTAAAACAATGCTTAAAAATATTGATATTCTCTGTCAGAATAAAAATTGAGTTTGGCTGAGCCTAGAAGTAAGTGAAGGCAGTTGCTCTAAATTATGCTGCTGGCT
The DNA here is from genome assembly GCF_003597395.2 of Chelonoidis abingdonii. NCBI lineage: Eukaryota > Metazoa > Chordata > Testudines > Testudinidae > Chelonoidis > Chelonoidis abingdonii. The sequence goes on along the minus strand of NC_133780.1, from coordinate 4,543,968 downwards.
TAGTATCCCTGGGTGACTTCATGCCAATGATGCATTGGGGTTAGCAGAACTCTTGTTTCATGGGGACCATGCCACCTACATAGCAGAGATTCCCCGAACGCTGGCCGTTCAGGGCCGCCATCCTCTTGCTTTGCACTCCCTGGGCAGTGTGGGTCAGTGGCTCGCACTGAAGAATTGTCTGGACCCCTCAGCTGTGTTTGCAACGCTCAAAAAACGAGTCTCTCCCTCACCAGGTCCTGCAGGGAGTCAATCACAGCCAGGGAGGCGCTGAGCAAAGAGCAGTTGTTTTGACTGGATGTCCAGTTCCCTTCCGTCTCGGAGAAGAAGTAGCATTTGCCTCGGTTTCCAATCCAGCCGTCCGGGCACGCGGTGTTGATGGGGGGTGGGCAAGTCTGGGGGGTTCTCACTGAAAACAAGCAGGTAGTGCTGTGGTGAGAGATCGTCCTGCTCCTGGAGTTGTGTCTGAATGGGGGTCCCTGCCAGAGAAGGGACTCAGACCACCCGACCGAGACACACACCCTACATCCCCCTCAACCTCTGTCTGACCCCTAGGTTCTGCAACCCCTGTCCCCAGTCCTCTCCTGGGGAGGCCCAGTGCCCAGCCTGTCCTGTGGGCATTGCTTGGCACTATAGGTGCTGGAGATCCAGGCCCTTCCTCTCTGTCTGAGATGGGAGAAAAGGAAAGAGTCTGGAGAGACTTTTCTTCAATGGAGGAGTCAGACCGTGGGATAGGAGGTTGTGGGAAATGGGTGGTCTAGCAGTGAGGCCACAAATGGAGTGACTGAGAATTAGCCCCCGAGATCAGGGGGGTCAGGGATCTGCACTCACCAGCCAGTGCAATTATAACGGAGACCAGCACTGCGATGATGACACACACAGCAATTGGAATCTTCTGATCTCGAATGCACTGTAGGCTGAGAGCTGAAAAATAACAATATTGAAGGAGATTATCGCAGGCAGAAAACGTAATAGCCATAGGGTGAGAATTGTAATGATTGGTACGTGCCTCTTGGCAGGAGAGGCTAAATCTAGCTCTGTATATTTCACCACCTCTCCTGCAAAGACTGACTGGTCTCCTGTTCAAATGTCACAGCTTTAAACACCCTGCTTATCTTTTAGGGCCAGATGCTAAGGGTGGGTGAATCGTCAACAGCTAGTTTTGCAAACAATTTTGAAGTTACTTTCATTTTGGAAGAGTTTGAAAACCCACTTTATTTTTTCAATTAAAGAAATCTTTTTTTTCTGTTTTGAAGATTATTGAAAAAAAAAAAGAATTGGGTTTTTGGTAAACTCACAGCCCATCCCCCCTGCAGTTTTTTTAGATAATGGTTTTAATTAAAAAAAGGCAAAAATTTGAAAATGAAAACACAACGAATGATGAATTTGGATAACTTTTTGTGAAAAAATTTATTTATTTTTAAAAGACCACTTTTCAATGAAAAAACGTTCAGCCAGCTCCACTAACTACCTTTTGAAGATTGGAGACTTTGGGGCCATATGGTCATTGATGGGGAGAATGGTTTTCATGGCCATCACTCTGTAAGTCGATGCGAGCCACGGTAGTGAGGATGCATTCCGCCAACTCAATGCACTTAGTCTGGACATACGCAATTGACTGTATAAAATTGATTTCTAAAAATCTACTTCTATAAAATCGACCTAATTTCGTAGTATAGGCATACCCTTAGTTAGTTGAGAGCTACCAGGACAGCCCAGGATTTGTCTTAGAAGAGCAGAGTGCTCAAAAACAGGAATTTCCGTTCCGTGGGAAATTCTGGTATTTAAAAAAAATCTTCCTGAATTGGGATGAAACGTCAATATCAACATTTCCCATGTTTTCTTTTGATAATATCAAAATGTCATATAATGTTTTAATATTATGTATAATAAATTAATATATTATCTAATTAATATTGAAATTATTATAATATAAAAGCCAAACCAAAAAATAGAACAATAAAGGCAAAACAAAGCATTTTCAAACTTTCACATCACATTTTGTGAAAATGGAGAGAGTTTTGTGAAATCTGTTGATTTCAATGAAACTGCATTTTCCAACACAGACTGTTCCATTGACTAATTCTGACCAGCTCTATTATAGAAGGTATAAAATCACCACAGGGACAAGATTTTCAATCGCTCAGCTCCCATTTAGGCACATGATGAATTAGCCAATTTTTCAAAGGCATCCACAGTTGGATCATGTATGAGGATTGAACCTGGGACTTTTAGATTTAAAAGCAGGAGCAGCCACCCTTCCTGTCTAATTGCTCAAGCCCAAGACTTTTAAAAATGACTAGTTACTTGGGGAACCTCAATTTTTGGACTTCCAACTTGGAGACCTCTTGAAGTGGCCTGTTGTGTGTATATTTTTTAGCACTTTCTGATAATCAAGACCTTCTACAGGGTTTCAGCTATGCAAAACTGGGGGGAAAATTTCCATCCAACCTTTTTCTCAAAGGAAAATCGAAGGTTTGGGGTTTTGACCAAAATGAAAATTTTCACACAGTGTCTGCTTTACTTGGGGCAGCGGGAGGTGGGGAATTGTTAGAAAACTGGAAAACAAAGTTTTGAGTTTTGGCAGTTTGGGGGCCAAAATGTTTGGGGTTTTGGCAACAATTTTCAGTTTTTGATGTAAAATCAAAATTTTCAGCTGGAATTTTAATGACAATTTTTTTTTGTTCACAGTCAATTTTTCTGCAGGGGGAGAAGACCAGCATTTCCCAGCTAGCTGTAGTCTTACATGGAGCATCCAGTAGAAACCCAAGATCATTAGTCATTTTGGAAATCTTGGACCAAATTCCTTAGCATTTGTGGTGTCTTAATCCTGCCAGTTCTCCATAGAGATTTTCAGAGTAGAAAAATCTCCTGAATTCTTAGTCATCATAAAGAAATTAGTTCCTTCTTAGTATATATTAACGAAGCAAATAAAAGTGCAAAACCTCAATTTATTTTCTCCTTTCCAAGGCATCTGTGAAATCTCATATTTAAGCCAGAGAGGGCTAACATGGATGGTGCATTGTCCTCAGACTCAAGAGATGTGGCTTCTGTTCCTGACTTTGTTAATGACCTGTGTTATCACTGTAGCAAAATCACTTCCCTTCTTGGTCTTTGCTTTCCTTCCCACCTTTTGTTTATTTAGATTGCAAGTTCTGTGGGGTAGGGACCGTGTGTGCAGCGCCCGGCACAGCGGGGCCCTGATCTCAGCTGGGGCAGGGACTGTATCTCCCTCTGTGTCTGTGCAGCGTCTGGCACAATGGAGCTCAACTTAGGTTGCTACTGTAATCCACAGAATTATTTACTTGTGTCTGTTATCCTATCTTCCACTGCTCTCGGGACAGACAGCATGTGGACAATCACCTCTCCACTTACTGCAAGGCAACCTCCGTTCTACAGCCAAGTATCTTCCCTTCTGCTCCATGCAGGGCTTAACACCCTGTGAGATGCCCAAGCACCCATCCCGCTCCCTCCATGTCTGCAGAGCTGTTTTTAATACAACCATCATTGCTTCTCTCCCTTCCAAGTCTCCAAGTGACTGGCTTCCCACATACCTGGCATCTTCAACCCGCACACACTGTGCCAGTCCATACTTTGCCTGGTTGGAAAACTCCAAGGGCTAGGAGAAGTGAAATGAGAGAGGGTTTATATCTCTTCCAAAATCTTTATCATTAATTGAGATAACTGCTGATATTCTTGTTAGCCATATAAACATCCAATCCCTCCTTGAATGCTTTCTAGTCTTTGACCTCAATAACTTCCTGTGGCAGTGAGTTCCCCAGTTTAATCACCCATTGTCTGAAAAAGTATTTCCTCTGATCAGCCTTGAATTTGCCACCTTTTAATTTCACTGAACATCCCCTTGTTGTACTAGCAGACAGGAAGAACAGACAGTCCTGATTTGCCTTCTCTAGCCCACCTCTTTTTGGATAGCCTTTTATCCTGTCCCCTCTTATCAGTCTCCTCGCTAACAACCCTAATCTTTTCAGTTACTCTTCGTAGGAGGCTTTTCCCAGGCCTTCACCCTCACTGAGCCAGTCTGGTTCTCCCATATTCATTTTTGAGAGGGACTGACGGATACTGCACACAGTTTTCCAGATTGATGGCCTTCAGTTGGTCACAGAGTTCTTCAGTTGGTCACAGAGCCTTCCAGAGTAGAAAAGATCTGATTCGCTAATGTAAAAAAACAAGCATGAAACAAACACACCAAACTCTTTTCAGTCCTTTAGCTCATCAAAAAGGGGGTCACCCCCCCTTTTTGGTCCCTCTACAAATCACTTCACCAGGTCACTCTGAAACCTCTCTTAACCAAAACCAAAATATTTACCAGGATCTCTAGTTGCTTGTGGCCTCTCTTATGTCATCTTGTGGCGAATCAGCAGTGGCATGGTTGTCTCTCCACTTACCAGGAAGCAAAAGAGAGTGCCACTCAAGGGCAGTTATTTTAATTGTGCACTTTCCCTTTAAATCCATCAGGAGTGGGTTGTGTGATAGACTTAATGCAACATGCATCGCCCCATCCGAACCCTCTCCCCATCCAGATGGGTGTTTTAAATGCATGTATTGCCATGCAATTCCCATAGTCATTGCTACCCCGGCCTTAACAGCATCCAATGCCTGACAGTCCCCACACCGTTGGCACACATAAATCATCTCTGTACTCGCTGCTCCCCTGCCCGCATGGCCAAGCATCATAGCTGACACAGCATCACAGTGAGAGCACATGGTGCATTGCTTTGTCCACCACGACCACCTGCCCCCCACCCCCAGGCTGAGAAAACAGCCCCAGGGCCACCCAGAGGATTGAGGGGCCTGGGGCAAAGCAAATTTGGGGGCCCCTTCCATGAAAAAAGTTGCAATACTATAGAATATTATATTCTCGTGGGGGCCCCTGTGGGGACAAGGCAAATTGCCCCACTTGTATTCCCCTCTGGGTGGCCCTGAACAGCCCAGTCTTTTCCTGAGCCTGGGCCAGGAGCATGCAGCGTACTGGCAGAGTGCGTGTCACATCCCCCTCCAGCAATTTGGCCACCCAGAGGATAACAGCTTACTACTGCTGCCAGATAGGGTAAAGCTAAAGTGGGCTCTTCTCCCACCACATTCAACCTCCACAGGCTCCTTTTAAGTATCTGAGCCATGTGATCTCCTCTGGAGACGTATCCTTCATGTAGCGGTTACCACATATTTCCCTTCCCACGGTGGCTATGGGGGTAGGGGGCTGTTCAGCTGTGTCAATGAGATTTTCCTCCTTGCACAGGCACCTGGGAATGAAGATCGTTGCGGTCTGAATCCCTGTCCCTCACTCAAGCCCTTAGCACCTCTTGCTGCTACAAATTCTATCGATCTAGGCTCCTGTGGCTATAATATTTGAGCACCTCCTTTGCCCCCATTGCAAATGTATCAGTTAATAACAGTTGGTTGTGTTACAACATAATCCAGAGACTGCAGCAGAGATCAGGGCCCCGTTGTGCCAGGCGGTGCACAGACACACGAGTGACAGTCCCTGCTCCTGCTGAGATCAGGGCCCTGCTGTTCAGAGTGCTGCACAGACACACAGGAGGAGATAGTCCCTGCCCCCACTGAGATCAGGGACCCGTTGTGCCGGGCACTGCACAGACACACAGCGAGAGACAGTCCCTGTCCCAGCTGAGATCAGGGCCCCCTAGAACCCAGAATCCTACCACCAGTAAAAAGAGCCTCTAAATGAATGTGGTCCTGGGGAGAACAAGAGGTTTCACTCACCGCCTGTTGGGCTGCCTGTACATGCAGATGGGAGACAGGTTTATAGGTTTGAGATCAGCAGATGTATTTTCCCCCACTGTCACAGTTCAGGGCAACTGCACCCATGTTTCCTCTCTAGAGTCCATCACGGCTTCTGACTCCCTCGCCGTCAGCTCCCCTGAGCAGAGACACCTGCGTCTCTCCCTCCTGACTGCAGGTTTCCCAGGCTGTGGTGCCTAGTATGACTATCTCACAAGCCCGTTCACCTCTGCAGGCATAGGCTGGATATGGGAGATAAGGGGGTAGGACAGGCATGACTCAGCGCAAGCAGGAAAATATTAGTTCCTAAACTGAAAAGCAGGAGCTAACACACTGGAGAAAATTCTTCCCCAGATCTCTTCTGATCACTGCTGGCTCTGCCTCAACCTCCTTTAGCACCGATGGGCCTGATTCATTGTTAGCCCGACCCTGGAACCGCAACAGCTGCTGCACCAGAGCTTTGTGCTGTGTTTTGCACTGGGTGTAAATGAGCTCCCGAGTGACTGAGCCGTGGTGGCCTGGGCACATAGGCACCGACTTGTCATTTTCCCCAGGCGTTCTCCACCCCAAGGCCCCGCCCTCACCCCACCTCTTCCCACCCCCACTCTGCCCTCTTCCCCTGAGGTCCCACGCTCATCCTGCCTCTTCCTACCCTCACTCCGTCCTCTCCCCTGAGGCCCCACTCTTTTTGCGCCTCCTCCAACAAGGCCCTGCTCTCAGGGGAGAGGAGGGGCCTTAGAGAGAAGTGGTTGTGCGGGGGTGCGGCTGCAGAGGGAAGGGGAGGTGTGGGGGCAGGGCTACAGTTTGGGCACCAGTGACCGCCCCCCCCCCCCTTTTTAGGGCGCTTCCACTGCCCCTGTGTCAATTTCAAATTCTTATCAATGGAAATATGTTTTGCTCCTTTTGAGTGTATGTGCGGTGAAGCTAAACTTTCCTGGCATGTAAGGACAAAAATCTAATCCTTCCACCCCAACGTACAAGGGACTTTGTTGGCTTCTCCCACCAATATGGGGCAGCAGCAAATGCATTGGCCTACAGCAGTGGTTTTCACCCTTTTTTCATTTGCAGACCCCTAAGCAATTTTGAATGGCGGTGCAGACCCCTTTCGAAATCTTAGGCCAAGGCCTTGGCTGCACTGACAAGTTTCTGCACAGTAAAGCAGCTTTCTGCACTGTAACTCCCGAGGTGCGTACACACTGCCAAGCCACTCAGTGCACAGAAACTGTGTCGTCACAGCACTTTAAAAAAACCACCCCAACGAGAGGTGTACGGCTTTCTACACCGGGGCTACAGGGCTGCAGTGCCGGTGTAGACACCGTGGTGATTACAGCACTGAGATTGGCCTCGGGGAGGTGTCCCATAATGACTGTTCTCACTTCACTGTTCTCACCTCTCTGGCCATTGGTTTGAACTCTACTGCCCTGCCCTCAGGTGACCAACCGTCATCCGTACATTCCTTGGGAATTTTGAAAGTCCCCTTCCTGTTTGCTCAGTGATGCGTGCAGTGATTTCAGCACATCTTTCCAGGTGGCCATGCCTGCTCCATGCTCAGGCCATCCCCTATTTGGAGCAATGCCGAGCTGCTGGACCTCATCAGCATTTAGGGAGAGGAGGCAGTGCAGTCCCAGCTGGGCTCCAGCCATAGGAATTACGCTACCTATGGACAGATTTCACAATGCATGACAGAAAGGGGCCATGACATGGTGCAGTGCAGGGTCAGAGTGAAGGAGCTGCAGAACGCCTACCACAAGGCAAACCGCCGCTCTGGTGCTGCACCCACGAGCTGCTGGTTCTACAAAGAGCTGGATGTGATACTCGGCAGCAACCCCACCTCCACTGTGGACAGGGCCGCCCAGAGGATTCAGAGAGCCTGGGGGCTTCAGAGGCAGGGGTCCTTGTGCTCCAGGTCTTTGGGGCATTTCGGCGGCAGGTCTCGGAGCGAGTGAAGACCTTGCCAGCACACAGCGTGTTAGACGGATAGTTAAACAGTGGACATTATTTATCATTCGAAGGAATGGAGTGCAGAGTAGAATAGACACACATACACACGCAAGGGGTCATCTATTGTCCCTCATCTTACACATTCACATATAGGTCTCTCCTGAAACCTAAGCCTCTTCCCAGCATGAGGTCACATTATAATAGGCACCCAGGCAAGAAAACAGGCACAGAGATCGGGGGGTGCAACGGGTGCACACCCGCACTATGGAACAACTCAGACACACCAGACTGGGTGGAAATCTGACACGTGTCTTGGAGCGTTGTGTGAGTGTGGGGATTAGGATGCACACACTGAGGGGGCGTGAAGGAACACACACATTTGTGGACACACACACTCCCATTTGGCAGCAGAGACGCAGGGTCGTCCTTACCCATATGCAAAGTACGCAGCTGTGTAGGGCACCAGGAAATTTGGGGCACCAAATTGCCCCAACTTTCCTGGTGCTCTAGGCAACTATGTGCTGCTCCAGCGGCCAGCCTGATCCCCCAGCTGGCTGAGCTGCTCAGGAGAGGGGCTCCCACCCCTGCTCCGCCTCTTCCACATGGCCCCCTCTCTGCCTCTTCCCACCCCTGCTCTGTCCCAGCCCCACCCCCACTCCACTCCTTCCCCAAAGCCCCCACCCCTGCTCTGCCCCAGCCCTGTCTTCCCGCCCCTGAGGACTACAGCAGGGCGAGGCCTACGCTCACCGGCAGTGAGAAGTACAGTGACCCAGTCCCAGCCACGCTGCCAGTGAGTGCGGGGGGCGGTTCCCCTCTGNCCTCTTCCTACCCCTGCTCTGCCCCAGCCCTGCCCCACTCCACTCCTTCCCCAAAGCCCCTGCCCCTGCTCTGCCCCAGCCCTGCCCCACTCCACTCCTTCCCCAAAGCTCCTGTCCCTGCTCCTCCCCAGCCCTGCCCCCACTCCACTCTTTCCCCAAAGTCCACGCCCCTGCTCTGCCCCACCCTGCCTCTTCCTGCCCCTGCTCTGCCTCATCTCCTCCCACTCTACCCCTTCCCCTGAGCAACATCCCAGGGGACTGCAGCAGGGGTCAGGCACCCTGCACTCACTGGGTGGCAGGAAGTGGAGCCACCTGGCCCCAGCCCCCTCTGTTCCACCAGTTCGTGCTGGGGGGCAGTTTTCACCTGCTCCTAAAGCCCCCTCCCCAGCAGAGGCCTGGGGCCAGGCCCCCTCCCCCACAGATGCCTGGGGACGTCCCGTCCAACCCCACCCCCCGTCCTCGCGGGAGGCTGTTTAGGGCACCAAAATGTCTAGGGACGGCCCTGCAGGGACGGGTCTGTAACAGACACTGTGATGGGCTGTACAGACCCCACGCTCCCCAGGAAGGGGGTTGTATGAGTCGGGAAGCCCAGTCAGCCCCACCCATTACATCAGTGCCTGGAGAGAGGAGTTAAATGGGGGAAAGCCCGGCTCAGAGGTGGATCTCTTGAGCTAGCCCCGTGGACGAAGGACGGACGCCGAAATGTCAGAGCCTCCTTGGCTGGGTCCTTTTGCTTCCCAGAACTAGTTTGGTTCCCCCTTTTTTAGGATGAACAGAAGAGGACCCGGGAAGAGACTGTGAGAAAGGCCCAGCTCTGGGCTACGGTGGGAAGCAGCCGAGGGATACCACAGAGGGTCTGAACATACACACCTTATGTGCTTCTGACAGGGTCTCTGGGCTGGTGCCAAGAGGAGAAGATGAGCCTGGATGGGAGCCTGAAGATGGACTGAAGCTCCGGCGGGATTCTACAAAACCCTTGGCCTGTTGGACTCCGGGTGCGGCAGCTCTGCCACAGACAACCCTGCTGGGTGTCTCTGTAACATGGTGTCTCTGTAACACGGTGAAGATCCCTGTGCTGGGAAAAAAGCGTTTCAGTGGGAGGCTCAGACGCTGCGGTTATTAATAGCAGATTCCTTCCCAACTCCCAGAATGGCTCCCTTCCCAAAATCAGCTGTGTAAAAGAGAGATTTCTTCTGTAAATAACCCCAGAGAGGCAGAGTTGGGGAGTAAATGAATGACTGAGATCCGTATAAGCAGCGTACATTCTTCAGAGACTACATAAGAACATGCTCAGGGAATGTCGCCAATTGCTTGATACAAACCATCTGCTCATCGTCAGTTTCATTTTTAAGCTTCTCAGGGAGAGGGGCAGGGGGTTTTATTCATCATTCTACAGCATTTGGTGCATTGTTGGTGCACAAAGCAAGGCTCCGTCGTTGGTTCCTCCAAGATCAGAGAGCCTTTGGCAGACAAGAAATGTGAAATCCGAAGGCCAGAATTTATTTCCTGTGTCTTTGTGCTCAGCAGCGGAGGCCCCTGGGATTCAGGGGGAGGCGATGTTTAGAGCAAGAGAAGCAGCTTTTAAATGACTTTGGGGGAGATACACTGGCACCAACCTGAAGGCGTGAAGCCTGTCAGCTTAACTATGGACAATGCCGCATTACTGCCCCTATGCCATCTCTGTGACTGGCATGAAAATGCACATGGTCCTTCCTCCAATTCCACCCCCAAGGAAGGAATTTAAACAGGGCTTCCATTCAACCGGAGCTGGCTGGAGCAGAGTGTCAGTAAATATTTTCAAACCTCTGGGAGGCCATGAGCCGGCCTCGTGGTTGAAGCCTGGAGCCCGGAGCCTCAACACTTCCTGTGGGGCAGAAGCCCCGAGCCCCAGAACCACACAGGCCTGAAGCTCCAGGCCCCCTGACCTGCAGCTGAAGTCTGGATCTCTGAATGGAGACCTTCAAGCTCTGGGCAGGTCCATATTTAAAACACTCCATCAGCATCGCTACTCCGCTGTACCACTTTAATGAAGATGCTTTACACTGACAGGAGAGAGCTTTTCCCATCGGCTAATTAATCCACCTCTGCGAGAGGTGGTAATTATCTCAGTGAGAGAAGCTCTCTTCTATCTGTGCCTGTCCGTCCATCGCGGCAGATTTCTGTGTTCCTAGCTGCCTACCCTTTCATCGCGGCAGAGTTCTTTCTTTTCTTTCTCAGGCCTCATCTAAAACGTGTCATTGACAAAACTTTCTGTCAGCACAACCCATATTTAATTTAGTGCTCTGCTGAGAAAACCCGCCGCTTTTGTCAGCGTAGAAATATTCCCCCTCTCTGACTGACATAAGCCCCGTGCTGGTATAGTTCTGGTATAACGCTGCAAAAAGAGTAGATCATGGGACGGAACAGAGGGACTCAAGGGAATTTGATCCCAAATTCCTAGAAAGGAACCAGGGTATCCTACAATGCATAGCGGCTGCCCCACAATGCACAGCAACAATTTCCCACAAAGCAGTGCTCCAGAAGGTGGTTCAGAGGACACCAGGATGCCTACCCACAATGCAGCCCCTGTTTTGCCTATGCAACCTGATGCTTTGTGAATGCGTTTTGACAAAATTGCTTTATTGGTAGCAGAATGCCAGCAGAACTCCATGAGGAAGGAGCAGGGTCTCCTCACCCTGCAGTTATGGAATAACCTGCCCCCGGGGAAGTTCTCTGCTAGCTAGCTGGGTGCCTGCCTGCCTTAACCCCATTTGAAAAGTTCAGTCACAAAACTTTCCAGTGTAGAAAAGGTTTCATATTGCCAGTCATCACTGTGGTAACTGGTCACTTCCCATGAGAGAGGAGTTCTGAGTCTACACACTTGGTGGCTATTCTATTACAGTACTGCAGAATTGGAGCCCCATTGGGCCAGGACATATTCCCACCTAGGCAGTGTAACCTAGTGGATACAGCGTTGTCCTGGACTCAGGAGATCTACCTTCTATGCCATTGGCCTGCAGGGTAACCTTGGGTAAGCTACTTCCCTCCCCCGTGCCTCAGTTTCCCCATCTGTAGAACAGGGATAATGATACTGAGCTCTTTTTGAAGCGCTTTGAGGTCTTATAAGAGCACAAGATAAGAGCGAGGGATGACTGTGTACCTGGACATCCCCAACAGACATAGCGAGAAGATGCTCCCCACCCCCACCTCAAAGTCTGAGAGCAGAGCCAGTGGGTTGATACAGACTAGAGGAGAAAAAGACAGCATGGTGCCAACTGGATGCAACAAACAGCTCCCAGTAGGAGTTCTGGGATAAGCAACATAATTGGTTTTAAGAGAGAGCTGGACAAGTTTATGAGGGCGATAACATGACAGGGGTGGGGGTGGGGTCAGAGTTATGTCTTATGTTCCTAAAAGTTCATGCTTCAGGGTCTCGGCCGGCCCCCAGGAGGGTCAGGAAGGGATTTCCATACCCCAGTGTATTCTGGGAGAGTTTTTTTTTTTTGTTTAATCTCCTTCCTCTGAAGCATCAGGCATGGCCACGGCTGGAGATTGGATTTTGGATGGGGAGGGCCAGCGCTGTGAGGTGGTCCTGAGAATTCTCTCTGTCTGATGCTTGTCTGGCTGATTCTTGCCCCCATGGTCTGGGTCTAACTGCTTGCCCTAGATGGGGTCAGGTTATGGTGCGGGGGGGTGGGGTGGCGGTTGCCTGTGATATACAAGAGGTCAGAGCGAACACGCTGGTGGGACTGTCTGGCCTTTGGCACTATGAGGCAGTTCTGACTGGTGCTGGCAGCACACGCCAGCCTTGCTGTTGTCAATGGACATCCTGGCTTAGGTGAGACTTGAACAGGGATAGCTGAGTGGCTTTGTGGATAATTTTAAAAGGCGCAGCATCTATTTAGCTGAATGCAAGAGGCTGGATTTGGGTGCTGTTGGGTCTTTGGCTCCTCACACAACAATAATAAAAACCACACTGGGGACAAATAACCCTGTTTATTAACTGTACACGCCAACACACGCTGCTTTCCCGCTGGTTTCTTCCGGCACCTTCTAAAATGTACAGCACCGCAAGTTCCATTAGAGGGCTCACAAGCTGTTTGAGGGGATACCACCCTATTCCTATACACTGCAGCAGAGCTGTCCCTTGGGTAGGATGAATTGGGGCAACTGTGTTTTGGGGGGCCCTGCAGGCTGGTGCGATTGGCCAGCATGGTCGGTCCCACAAGTGACGCATTCATCACTTCCGCCCTGGGCCCCGCACCCCCCCTAGGGATGGCCTTGCACAACAGGTAGCTATTTAGAGTCAGTAACACATTGACGTAGGTCAAACACACTCTTCCTAGGCGCTTTATTTTGGCCTGTACATCATACAACAGCCTCTTGCTTCAATTCTGTCCTTTCATTCAGGCCACGGCCATCCTAGCCGGAAGCAGGGTCGGGGGCCACTCCACACGGCTCCCGGAAGTCGCTTGCAGCGGCCCCCGCTCCAGCTCCCATGTGCTCCAATGGCCCCCTCTGGTGCTCCAATGGGAGCTGCAGGGGTGGTGCCTGCGGATGTGGCAGCATGCAGAGGCACCTGGCCATGCCTCTGCATAGGAGCCAGAGAGGGGACATACCCTCTTCTTCTGGGAGCCGCTTGAGGTAAGTGCTACCCAGACCCTGCACCCCTGAGCCTCTCCCCATGCCCCAAACCCCTGACTCACCCTTATCCCCCTCCCGCCCTCTGAACCCATCAATCCCAGCCCAGAGCACCCTCCTGCACCCCAAACCCTTCATCCCCAGCCCCACCCCAGAGCCTGCATCCCCAGCTGGAGCTTGCACCCCTTCCTGCACTCCAACCGTGATCCCCCTCCCACATCCTGAACTCTTCATTCCTGATCCCACCCCAGAGCCCGCACCCCATCCTGCACCCTAACCCCAATTTTCTGATCATTCATGGCCCGCCATACAATATCTATTCTCAGATGTGGCCCTTGGGCCAAAAAGTCCCCCTCCCTCCAGCCTGTTTTAGACAGGAAACTGAAAGGGACGGACGATGTGAGGCTGTTGCAAAGAGTATTTCTAACTGAAACGTGAGACCCGCTGTGCAGTGGACTAAGGATGTGGTTAATAGCAGGTAGCTAAAAAGACTGTGAAATATTGTAGGTCAAAGCCTCAACTACAGTAAATTAGCAGAGCTCTGTTGGATTCAGTGGCTCTACAGCTAACCTACACCAGCTGAGAGCCAGGGTCTGTTGACTCCCATGGACCCTGGGCCGATTCACAGTGGCTGGGGATCTGGCCCTGAGAACATAAGAGCAGCCACACTGGGTCAAACCAAAGGTCCATCTAGCCCAGTCTCCTGTCTTCCGACAGTGGCCAATGCCAGGTGCCCCAGAGGAAAGGAACAGAACAGGTAATCAAGCGATCCATCCCGTCACCCATTCCCAGCTTCTGGCAAACAGAGGCTAGAGACACCATCCCTGTGTATCCTGGCTAATAGCCACTGATGGACCTAATCTCCATGAATTTATCTAGTTCTTTTTTGAACTCTGTTACAGTCTTGGCCTTCACAACATCCTCTGGCCAGGAGTTCCACAGGTTGACTGTGTATTGGGTAAAGAAATACTTCCTTTTGTTTGTTTTAAGCCTGCTGCCTATTCATTTCATTGGGAGACCCCTAGTTCCTGTGTTATGAGAAGGACTAAATAACACTTCCTTATTTGCTTTCTCCACACCAGTCATGATTTTATAGATTTCTATATAGGGTGACCAGATGTCCCGATTTTATAGGAACAGTCACAATATTTGGGGATTTGTCTTATGTAGGTGCCTATTACTCCCCATCCCCTGTCCCGATTTTTCACACTTGCTGTCTGGTCACCCTACCTCTATATTACAGTGGAGCTATGGCCAATTTACTCCAGCTAGGGATCTGACCCTACAACCAATTTGTAGCAGCCAGGAGCCTGGCCCTAAAGTTCTGTTAATACTTATTACCAACTGTCAGGCATCCCCATTTTCTGCTGGCCAGAAAAGAGATTAATTTTGTCCTGAAAAGAGCTTGGGCCATGATGCAAAATCAATAGTCAATGGCTTGTGTGACTAGTTTGTTCTTCTGTTGCACCTGATTCTGACCTCTTGCATTCCTGCTAATAATATACATCCATTGTAATAACACCTTGCAGTTACCTTCTGGGCAATCGAATGTAATTCACAACAATGGCCTTGTGCAAATACTGCCAGTCTGAAACACCATCCTTAAGACAGTGTTAAAGAGGAGAACAGGGGACGGGCCAGTGATGAAGTCATTGCACGGGATTTCAGGAGATCTACAAATCAGTCACCAGCTGTGCCATGAACATGCTTTGTAATCGTGGGCAAGTGATTTCATCTCGCAGTGCCGTAATTTACCATTGGTAAAGGAGGCTCCCACGTCCTTTGACTGAAAATTCTTTGGGGCAGTGTAATAGGCCTGGCTGTCTCCTGTGCACCCCTTTACGCCCTAGGGTAGCCTGCCTCTGTTTCCCATTTTCAGGATCCCTTAAGAACTCAGTTCAAAGGTAGCTCAAACACTCTTCTCCTGGGGATACAACTTATTGAGTCCTTAGGTACCTACTAACCATCTAGGCTCCAACTCTTGTTCAGTGTCTCTCTGCTGGTAATCCCCAATGACAAAGGCTTTCCTCACCCCATTCTCAGCTGGGCACAAACCTTCCTCTCTGAGGGACTTTCTGCTTCCCAGAACCTCCTGCCTGGCTTTCTCAGCTGGGGCCTTCCCCTTCTAACTCCGGGCCCTGCCGAAGCCTTCTTACTGCAGCGTCTGCAGGCATAACGGCAGTTTCCTGGGCTCCCCACTGCACCTTCCTGCTCCTTTTCTACTGGAACCATCTGAATCTTCTCAGTTGGAGCTTAGCCCATGGGGCGAGTCACCCAGTCACAGGCATGGTCTATGTGTCTGTAGAGTTGCCAACCCTCCCGGATTGGCCTGGTGTTTCCCGGAATCGGCATCAATCTCCTGGTGACTATTGAAAGCAATCCTGGAGGTTTTAATAGAATATTTTAAGAAAATGACATTGTCATGCTGTGGGGGGTGGGGGGAAATCTGCCAGAATAGCTTCAGTCACTGTTGGCAACAGTATGTGTCTGTGCAGCACCTAGCACAACGGGGCCTTGATCTCAGCTGAAGCAAGGACTGTCCCACAGCTCACAGAGAAGAGATACAGAGGCAGAAAGTGACTTTCTTCCTTCCTGGTAGAGCACAGACTAGAACTCAAGTCTCCTTATTCCCAGCCCGGTGCTTTATCTGTTGACAATGCTACTTCTCCTGAAAGGCTGCCTGGGGTGCATTTGAAAGCCCTGAGTATAGGATTGTGCTATTATCACTATTTCAAGGCCAGTTCCTTTGATTTCAGGCTGTGTGACCTATTCAGCCAGGGCTGCCCAGAGGATTCAGGGGACTTCGGGAAAAGCAATTTCAGGGGCCCCTTCCATTAAAAAAAAAAAAGCAATACTATAGAACACTATATTCTCATGAAAGGAGCAGAGAATCCTGTGGCACCTTATAGACTAACAGATGTTTTGGAGCGTGAGCTTTCGTGGGTGAATACCCACTTCGTCAGATGCATGTAGTGGAAATTTCCAGGGGCAGGTATATATATGCTAGCAAGCAAGCTAGAGATAACGAGGTTAGTTCAATCACGGTAGGATGAGGCCCTGTTCTAGCAGCTGAGGTGTGAAAACCAAGAAAAGAAAACTGTTTCCATAGTGCAAGCCATTCACAGTCTTTGTTCATCCTGAGCTGATGGTGTCAAATTTGCAGATGAACTGAAGCTCAGCAGTTTCTCTTTGAAGTCTGGTCCTGAAGTTTTTTGCTGCAGGATGGCCACCTTAAGGTCTGCTTATATGTGGCAGGGACGGTTGAGTGCTCTCTACAGGTTTTTGTACTTGCCATTCCTATATCTGATTTGTGTCAATTTATCCTTTTCCGTAGAGACTGTCCAGTTTGGCCGATGTACATAGCAGAGGGGCATTGCTGGCATATGATGGCGTATATTACATTGGTGGATGTGCAGGTGAATGAACCGGTGATGGTGTGGCTGATCTGGTTAGTCCTGTGATGGTGTCGCTGGTGTAGATATGTAGCAGAGTTGCATCGGAGGTTTGTTGCATGATTGATTCCTGAGCTAGAGTACCTATGGTGTGGGTGTGCAGTTTTGCTGGTGAGAATACGTTTCAGGTTGGCAGGTTTCTGTGGAGCGAGGACTGTGGGCCTGCCACCGCAAGGCTCTGTGAAAGTGTGGGATCATGTCCAGGATGGGTTGTAGATCCGATGAGCGTTGGAGGGTTTAGTGGGGGCTGTATGTGATGGCCAGGGAGTCCTGTTGGTGTTTCTTTCATTGGGGTTTGTCTTGCAGTAGGCAGGCGTTCTGGCTACACGTTGGCTCTGTTGATCTGTTTCCTTTATTTCCTCGGGCGGGTATTGTAGTTTGAGAATGCTTGGTGGGAGATTTTGGTAGGTGTTGGTCCTGTCTGAGGGGGTTAGAGCAGATGTGTTTTACGCTCACGATGACTATGCCTGTAGACACATGGAATCGTGTGATTGCCCGGGATGGAAGTTGAGAGCATGAAGGTGGCGTAGCGGCGTAGTTGTTTTCGATATAGGGTGTGTTAATCGTGAACCATCACTTATTGCCCGTGGTGTCTAAGAAAGTGGACCTCCCTGTGGTAGATTGGTCGCATGCCTGAGGGTTGATGGTGGGTGAACTGTTGAAATACGGGGGAATTTTTTCCAGGTCTCACTTCCCATGGGTCCAATATGAGATGGTCATCAAGTATGGTAGGTAGAGAAGGGGCGTGAGTGGACGAGAGCTGAGGAAGCGTGTTGCAGGTCAGCCATAAAATAATATTGGCATATTGGTGGGTCCACTGGCGGAGTGCCATAGCAAGTGCAGGTGATCTGGAGATATATATTGTTCATGCAAATTGAAACATAGTTGATGTGTGAAGATAAAGGACACAAGAGCATCAGCAGCCAGTTGTGCTGTGCATACGGTATCGTTCCTGCAGCTGTGTATTCCACTGTGCATACGAATTGTTTAATAGCGTAAGGAGCCTACATCATGGAATGGGCTAGGATCGAAGGATTTCTGGAGGTGACATGCATTGTAGTTTCCCTCAGGAAGATCAGTGTGTCACGAGATAGACTGGAGGTGCTGAGTCGGATAAGGGTCCTGAGTAGAGAGTCCAATATCAGACAAGTCTTCAGTGTGAGAGTGCCAAATGCCTGAGATGATGGGGCGTCCCAGTGTTTCCGGCGTTTTGTGGATCTTGGGATGTAATAGAATACCCTGGTCGGGGCTCTGAGGGTATGTTGATTTGTTTCCTGTGTTAGTGTAGGAGTGTCCTGAGTAGATGGTGCAGTTTCTTAGTGTATTCTCAGTGGGAACTGAGGAAGTGGCCTGTAGAAATTTGGTATTGGAGAGTTGTCTGGGCGCCTCCCTTTTTGGTAGTCGACCTGTTCATGATGACACAGCACCTCCTTTATCAGCCTTTCAAAGGCCTTGGGTTGCAGGCCAATCCTCGCTAACAGACAACTTGCCAACCTGAAACGTATTCTCCCCAGCAACTGCCACACCACACCATAGTAACTCTAGCTCAGGAATCAATCCATGCAACAAACCTCGATGCAACTCTGCCTACATATCTACACCAGCAACACATCACAGGACTAACCAGATCAGCCACACATCACCGGTTCATCACCTGCAGCGTCCACCAATGTAATATACGCCATCATATGCCAGCAATGCCCCTCTGCTATGTACATCGGCCAAATGGACAGTCTCTATGGAAAAGGATAAATGGAACACAAATCAGATATCAGGAATGGCAATATACAAAACTGTAGGAGAGCACTTCAACCTCCCTGGCCACACTATAGCAGCACCTTAGGTGGCCATCCTGCAGCAAAAAAACTCGAGGACCAGACTTCAAAGAGAAACTGCTGAGCTTCAGTTGCATCGCAAATTTTGACACATGCAGCTCAGACTGAACAAAGACTGTGAATGGCTTGCCAACTACAGAAACAGTTTCTCCTCTCTTGGTTTTCACACCTCAGCTGCTAGAACAGGGCCTCATCCTCCGTGATTGAACTAACCTCATTATCTCTAGCTTGCTTGCTAGCATATATATACCTGCCCCTGCAAATTTCCACTACATGCATCTGACGAAGTGGGTACTCACCCACGAAAGCTCATGCTCCAAAACGTCTGTTAGTCTATAAGGTGCCACAGGATTCTCTGCTGCTTTTACAGACCCAGACTAGCATGGCTACCCCTCTGATACTATATTCTCATGGGGGCCCCTGTGGGGCCCGGGGCAAATTACCCCACTTGTCCCCCCCCAGGTGGCCCTGATTCAGCCTTTAGCCTGTTGGTCTGACGGGAGCCCTCGCAGTGACAAGTTAGAGGAGAGGACTTCAGCTCTGAGAAACAGCATTTCCTGGCGATGGATTGCGTGGGTCATCTTGGTTCGC
The DNA here is from genome assembly GCF_003597395.2 of Chelonoidis abingdonii. Taxonomy (NCBI): domain Eukaryota; kingdom Metazoa; phylum Chordata; order Testudines; family Testudinidae; genus Chelonoidis; species Chelonoidis abingdonii. The sequence goes on along the minus strand of NC_133780.1, from coordinate 4,524,954 downwards.
ACATAAACAGCAGGCTGCCCTTCAGATGCAGCTAGGTGCACTTATCAGCCGCCTGCAGCATGACGGGGGAAATAGTCTATGCTGATCTGAACGTCCCCTCCGAATGGCCTCCTTGAGGTCCCCACAGGTGTCTCAGCACTTCGGTAAGTGGCTCTTTATCTCCTAGGGGCTGTGTTTGAAACCCAAGGTTGGATTTTTCCAGGAATTCCCGCGCTGCAATTGCAAGCGACGGGAGGCTCCCCAGAGCTGGTCTGTGCGATGGGAATCCTCTGGCCTTTCGGGTGGGAATTGCAATGTTTTTGATCAGCCTTCTGTCGCAGTTTACCTTTGCGTACGAGGATGCTCCAGCACAGGGCTGCCCAGAGGATTCAGGGGGCCTGGGGCAAAGCAATTTCGGGGGCTCCTTCCATAAAAAAAAGTTGCAATATTATAGAATACTATATTCTCATGGGGGCCCCTGCGGGGCCCAGAGCGAATTGCCCCACTTGCACCCCCCCCTCCTCCTCTGGGCGTCCCTGCTCCAGCAGAAACCCTGAGGGCAGGGGAAAGTCTATGCACCCTGCAGACCAAAAGGGATGATACATTCCACAGCCCTCCTTCAGTTGTGGTCTGTGGCTTGTGGAGTTGTACGTGCTCCTGTGATGTGAATAGTCAGGCTACGGGGGCATGGGAATTAATATAATTAACTGCGCAGGCAGCTCCCTGGAGATGGAACTAAATCAGGATAAACTGTCCCCATTCTGTTAACGTCACTGCTATGGAAGCAGTGTGATTGCACAGCGAGGGGCTCTGCACTGGCACTTCGGAGACCTGGGGTCTACCTCGGCTCTGCCACTGACCTAGGACAAGTCACTTCTCTGCTCTGTGACTCAGTTTCCCCTCTCGCCAATTGTCTGCTTAGATTGTGACCTTTTTGGGAACAGGGACTGTCTCTCGCTGTGTGTCTGTGCAGCGCCTGGCACAATGGGGCCCTGATCTCAGCTGGGGCAGGCACTGTCTCTCATTGTTTATCTAGGCAGGGCCTGGCACTATAGGATCCTGATATTGATCAGAGAACACTAAGTTGCCAATAGTGATAACTTTCATTTAGGTGCCAGCCTATATAGAGATTTAGGAACCCAACTTTAGTCATTTTGGTTAGAAAATATTGTCCAATGAGTCCATCCCTTATCAGTCCCTCAGGCTTTGTTCTCCTGTGATGTCACAATCGCACAGAACTCTCTATTTTTATCATCCCTAGAGACTTGCACACTTCTTTGTTCCCGTGGCCGTCCCCACTGCGCACCCCAGAGTCTCCTGGTATCCCTCCACCCCCCCCCCCCCCCCAAGCTCCCCGGTTGCCCCCTTCTATTTCAGAGACACAGATAAATAGGTACTTGGCGAAGCTTGTATAATGTAATGTATTTCTTTTCTTTCTGTCTGGGAGATAAGTCATTCAGGGTGTCACCATTTTAAATGCTATTCGAGATGGGGGCTTTGTTGTGCTGGAAGGTGTTACTGGCTGCCTCTTATCTACAGACAATTATAGACCTGCTTAAAACTGCAGCCTTGCTAACCAGATGCCAGGGGCTCCGTGTGTCCCCCATATTTTCTCCCTTCTGCTTTTCCAGTCTTCACCCAAATCCATCTGGTTCTGCCTAAGGATGCCTAGCACATTCCCTGCCCTGTTGGAAGTGACTGGATGAGGCGTTCAAAAGTTACGATGCTATTGTGCTCACTGGCTTGTGGTTGGAAGGTGTGAGCATATCTACACTGCAAAATCGCAAGATGTGGCTGCAGCTCGGGTAGGTCTGTTCCAGCTGCAGAGCTTTAAGCTAGCTAGCTCATGTACCAAGAACAGCAAAGGCACAGCAGCGAGGTCTGAACAGCCCCCTCCCCCAGACCCCGGGGTAATTACAGGCATGGCTGGCCCATGCTGAAACCCATGCTGTCACACCTTCACTGTCATTCGTACTTGCGCTAGTAGATTCAAGCTAGCGCAGGTTGTCTACGCAAGCGGCCATCCCGTCATTATGTACACAGACCCAAAGATTCATTCCATTGGTTTTCAAATGGACTGATTTCTTTTGTTTTTTAAGTTTCCCACTGGATTTTTTTTTCCAAACTGGAATTTTCAAGATGGAACATAAAAGTGGCCATATGGGGTCAGGCCAATGATCCATCTAGCCCAGTATCCTGTCTTCTGACAGTGGCTAATGTCAGGTGCTTCAGAGGGAATGAACAAAACTGGGCAATTTTCGAGTGATCCATTCTGTCGCCCATTCCCAGCTTCTGGCATTTGGAGATTTGGAGGCACCCAGAGCATGGGATTGCTGACCATCCTGGCTAATAGCCAGTGATGGACTTGTCCTCCATGAATGTATCTAATTCTTCTTTGAACTCTGTTATAGTTTTGGCCTTCACAACATCCTCTGGCAAGGAGTTCCACAGGTTGACTGGGCATTGTGTGAAGAAATACTGCCTTTTGTTTGTTTGTTTTAAACCTGCTGCCTGTTAATTTCATGAGGTGACCCCTGGTTTCTGTGTTATGTGAAAGGGTAATTAACGTGTCCTTATTTACTTTCTCCACACAAGTCATGATTTTACAGACTTCAATCATATCCCCCCTTAGTCATCTCTTTTCTAAGCTGAACAGTCCCAGTTGCTTTAATCTCTCTTCCTATGGAACCTGTCGTACATCCCTAATCACTTTTGTTGCCCTTCTCTGTACTTTTTTCAATTCTAATGTATCAACCAGCCCTGAGCACAGTGTTTCAGGCGTGGGCGTACCATGGATTTACATACAGGCATTAGAGAATGGAAAATGTCCAGAAACGAAAAATATTGGCATAACCCCACACCAGATGACTTACGCTGACCAATCAAAATTGGCAATGGGAGCGGAAAACAAAGCCAGAAGGGGAAACCAAAATATGTAAACAAACAAACAACGAAAGAAGTTTCTTGGAATTATTTGAAAACTGAAAAATGTTGAGACAATCAAAATGTTTTCATGAAAACTTCATTTTCTGAAAAAAAGAAGTCTGAGTTGCATCAGATTTTTGCTATGCAAATATTTCAGTCATTTTTAGGTGCTTGTATGGTCCCCACGAATGTAAAATATTGGAGTGTCTTACAGTCCTGCGCAGGTGTCTAACTTTGGTACTGTGAGTGGCTCCATCAGCTTCAAACAGTTGCACAAATTGTTTGTGGGATCAGGGCCTCACAACATCACTGTGAGGCAGGGCAGGGCTGTTATCCCCTTTTACAGAGGGAAACTGAGGCACAGAAAGACTAAGGCCCATGGGAGTTAGGCACCTACATGACTGGCCAAAGGTCACATTGAGCTGGTGCCAGAACAGCAAATTGAATCTGGGTCTTCAAAGCCCCAAGCAAGTGACCAGCCTTCCTCTCTGACCTTTCAACTAGCCCACATGGGCAGACCCCTGCACCCAGGCTGAACTCCCATCAACATCAATAAGGCTCTACGCTAGTGCGTTGTCGGATCGGGATCGTATTTGCCTTTTAGTTACTACCCCCTGTACTAGATTCTAATTGTCTTTCTCCACATTCTGGTTCCTACAGATCTCCCCCTGCAGCCCCAGTGGCAACGGGTCGCTCTCTGGGTCGGATGGGTCACAAATGTCATTCTTGGGGCAGCTGTGATTCCGCTGGGGATTTGGGGTGAGTAGCCGAAAGCAGCGTATTTATTTGTGCAGGTGCCGAAGCACGTAGCACCCATTCTCCTGGGCCCTGGCCCTCCAGAATTGTGGATCTGCTCCCACTTACCCATAAACTCATCGCTATTGACTGGCTGATTGAGAGAGAGACACAGATAACAAGGTTGGGAAGGATTCAATTTGTATCGGTAAATGTCAATAAACGTCAATTTCACCACAAACAAACAAAATAATATTTCCCTTGATGCTGGTCGACATTTACAGATAAGAAAAATGCTGCTTGAGAACTTCTTAGCCTTTGATTTGCCTGTTTAGACATGCGATGCCGACAATTTCTGTTTTAACAATTACAAAGCTTTAACTCCTTGAATCTTGGCATCTATGTCACTAAATATTTATTGTCTCACCCCCCCCCCCAGTAATTTCCTGCAAGTGTGAAAATTTAGGTGGATAAAATCAAAATAAATGCTTCAAAATGAACATTGACATAATCCATCACAATGATAATAAAAATAAAGATTGAATTCTGCCAAGCCTGGGTAGAGAGACCCCCATGAGGAATTTATGGACTCACACCCGCACATGTATAGAGAGAGACACTCAGATACACAAACATAAACACACAGCTTTCCAGCAGGGACGGCTTCCAGGTACTGCAGTGATGGGCGTCGGTATAAACTTCTGTAGTTAAGGGGGTGTTATTGGGTAGTAACAGCGATGTCAACTCTTATCACAAGGCTTGCAATATTTGGTGTTCTTACAGCCCCTGCTTCTGGGATCATAGACTTTAAAGTCATAAGGGACCATCATTATCACCTACTCTGACTTCCTGCACATCGCAGGCCATAGAACCGCACCCACCCACTCCTGTGATAGACCCCTTCACCTCTGGCTGAGGTACTGATGTCCTCAAATCATGGTTTAAAGAGATTATGATTGTGACACTTGTGACAGACCCAAACCAGTGGGGTACAGGAGTCTGGTAGAGGGCAAATATACTGGTCACTGGATGAGTAGTTTTCTGTTCCCTGAGTGACCAGAGCAGGGGCTGCCCTAGAGTAATCAGGAACCTGCTAGAACTAATTAAGGCAGACAGGCTGATTAGATCACTGCACAAGCTAAGGCAGGCTAATCAGGCACCTGGTAAAAAGGAGCTCACTCCATTCAGGGGGAGGGACAGGGAGACAGAGGAGAGTAAGTGCATGTGAGGACGGGAGTGCGCTGGAGACTAAGAGTATCACATTATCAGACACCAAGGAGGAAGTATCCTGTGGTGAGATAAAGAAGGTGTTTGGAGGAGTCCACGCGCGACCCACCGTCACCCGCCCCAGCGACTCGCGTCATTGCAGCGTGTTATCAGAGGCAGTGTAGAACACTGTGATCCCAGGCGCGTCTGGCTGAACTCGAGTGGAGGTGGGCCCGGTCCCCCAAACCTCTCAACTCCTGATCAACCACAGGACGGAGTTGACCCAGCACGTGGGAAGATCACTGAGGTGAGAAAATGCCAAAATGGTGAGGACCACCATGGTGGAGGACGGAACTTTGTCACAACCTAATAAGAGGATGTCTAGCCCTGCTCTAACCCAGAAGGCAGATAAAAAACCGCATCCAGTTAAATTCTTTAAAAACTCTAGATTTTTTGGAGCCTGACTCGGTGGTCACATGAGATCAAGCCAGATGGGCCAAGGCAGTGACGAGAAGAATTACAAGCTTTCCCCATCACCAATCCACAGTTAGTGCAGCAACCCAGGCAGATTTGCAAAAGTGTTTCTCAAGTGCACTCCGCACCCAGAAATCAGGCTGCCAATGACACAGTGAATGTGTTTGTGTCAGGCTCTCAGGATCCAGTTGGGGCTTGGGGAGACAATGCATTTGATTGATCTGTTTTTAACCTTGTTTACCGTGAAGCTGCTGTTAAACAAATGGCTGGAGGTGAAGTGTGGGCAGTAGGTGTTTTGAGGCTGAAGCTAGGCAGTAAGGGAGTGATTCAAAACCCCAAGTCAATGGAAGGTTTGTTATTATGTCCCTTATGGTAGCAGCTAGAGGTCTCAACTGAGATCAGGGCCCCGTTGTGCTCGGCGCTGCACAGACACACAGGGAGAGACAGTCCCTGCCCCAGCTGAGATCAGGGCCCTGTTGTGCCGGGCGCTGCACAGACACACAGGGAGAGACAGTCCCTGCCCCAGCTGAGATCAGGGCCTGTTGTGCCAGGTGCTGCACAGACACACAGGAAGAGACAGGCCCCGCCCCAGTTGAGATCAGGGCCCCGTTGTGCCGGGCGCTGCACAGAGAGACAGTCCCTGCCCCAGCTGAGATCAGGGCCCCATTGTGCCGGGTGCTGCACAGACACACAGCGAGAGACAGTCCCTGCTCCAAAGAGATTGCAGCCTAAATAGTAGGGTTGTTAAAAAAATTTCCATCAAAACTGTGTTTTGATGGGTAACTTGCTTTTGGCCTAAATTAATTTTTTCATGAAAAGTTTCTGCTTTTTGTGAATTTTTTTTAACAAATAATAACTATATAAAGGCTGAAAAACAAAATATTTTGAATTAGTAACATTGTCACAGAACCTCCTTGGAGCTGTAGTTCACTCACCTAAAGGTCCCCATCCTCCTCAGCAGGTTGGGCTACCCAGCCTTACAATACCTCCTATACCCCACCTCAGCCAGGGTTCCCTTGATGCACTCCTTCCACTTTCCAAGGAGGGACGACTGGTGCAACATGGGAGATTTAGTCCAACAACACTACCTGTATTGCTAGATGGATCAGAAACCTGGATCCTCCTCCAGGCAGCCATGCAGAGGTTAGAGGTATTCAATATGCACTGTCAGAGCCAAATCCTGAATATAAAGTGGTTTGACTTTAAACAAAACGTTGCAGTCTTGCCTTCCTCCAATAGTTAATCATATTTGAAACCGGCCCTGTATGCAAGGCTGGCGCTTCCATTAGGCGACCCTAGGTGGCTGCCTAGGGTGCCAGGATTCGGGGGGTGGCATTTTGCACGCTACGCACAGGAGCTTCCGGTTCCACTCCCATCACGCCGCCGAAGAAGGACTTTCTGCTGATGTGCCACGGAAAACAGCGGCAGGCAATTGAGCAGCTCAATGACTGCCTGTGGCATTTCAGCAGAGGGTCCTTCTTTGGCGGTGCGATGGGAGCAGAACTGGAAGCTCCCACGCACCCCGTGAGTAGCGCACAAAATGTCGTCCCCCGAATTCTGCCTAGGGCCCCAGAAACCCTGGCGCTGCTCCTGCCTGTGTGCACTTCAGCCCTGTTGCTAGCCTGGACAAAAGCATCCCAGTGCACTGTGCTCTCAGGCTCTCCATCCACATGTGAAGGGGGCAGGGGTGCACCATGAGCCTGCCTGGTGCTGGGTTCCCAGGGCAGCCCCACAGAGATTCATGGATTTGTAGGACTGAGCCTGATCTGGGAATTTCACTAGGCAGACAAACTGTGCACACGTTACACTGCAGAAATAGGTGTGTTTTTAACTCGGGTTCAGGAGCGTGCACAGGGATTTAAATGTGACTACCTTTGGAGGGGCACTTTAAACACCGACTCTCCACCCACTGCCCCCTGGCCCCTGCTGCCTCCCCTGCTCACCAGGACCCCAATGCCTCTTTGGGCTCCCCATCCTGCTGCCTCTCCTCCATTGTCCCCGGCTCCAAACACTTACTAGAGGCTGGGGGAGAGGAAGGGACAGATGGGGCTGAGCAGGCTTCCTGCCCCCTCTTACTCTGCTGCCAGCCCAGCTTCCCTGCTCTGGGTGCCATCTAGTGGGGTTCAGTGGAGTGCTAGCTGCTGGGGCCTTTCCCAGGCCTGTCCCTTCAGCCGCACTCAGTCCGACTCCCACCCTGGCAGAAAGGGGGGTGGAGGGAATCCTGGAGTGGGGGCCAGGGCAGAAGCTGCAGGTAGTGGTGGAGATGATTACTGGTGTAGCGGCTGCCCCTGCTCCCCCCTCCTTTGCACACGCCTCTGCTCAGGTAACCTGGGTTAAAATATTTTAACCTGAGTTAAGAACACACTTTTTTGTTTTTGCAATGTAGACATATCTTAAGTGACTTGCCCCAAGTCACACAGGAAGTCTGTAGCAGAGGAGGAAATCAAATGCAGATCTCCTGAGTTCTGTGAAAACTCAAAAGCGTGTCTGTCTCTCACCAACAGAAGTTGGCCCCATAAAAGATATCATCTCCCCCACCTTGGCTCTCTAATATCCTGGGACCAACACAGCTACAACACTGCAAACAACAATGGTTTAACTGTATCCATTTGAAAGACGATTAAATCAATCTGTGGCAATTTTTTAGGGTGGAAAAGGCCTAAATCACCCTTGCTCACTCAGATGCTTCTCTGAAGTTTTCCAGCTGGTGTCTGAGAAAGGCCAGCCCCTGGCAGAGATTGTTCTGGGAACAGAAACATCTGTGAAGCCAAATGCAGCACCTGTCTAGAGGATTTCCAATCTCGGCTGAAAGGAAGCTTGTGTGATCCAAACCAACACAGCTCAGTAAGTAACTTCAGCTTATTGTGTCTCTGAGCCAGGAGTGGCGCCAGGGTTTTTGGCGCCCTAGGCGCAGGGCCGGCTCGCTGGTCCCCCGACTCCAGTGGACCTGCTGCAGGCGTGCCTGCGGATGCTCCACCGAAGCCGCGGGACCAGCGGACCGTCCGCACCGACGCGTGCGGGAGGTCCACCAGAGCAGTCTGCCGCCCTTCCAAATCCTGGCGCCCTAGGCCCTCGCCTAAAAGGAAGCGCCGGCCCTGCTCTGAGCAGCCCTTTGCCTGGCGCGGTCACTGCCGGTGGAAACCTAGTTGCTGTCCCAGCCTGTGGGCATCATGCAATGCAGGGACACATGGTCCCTTGCTGTCTACACCCAGCTCAGTCATCAGCCACACTCAGGGCCAGTCAACAGATATACCTGCTGCGGCTGATGTTAGAGAGACCAGGCAGGGGAAGCGATAGCTTTTGTTGGACCAGCTTCTGTTGGTGAGACAGACAAGCCTTCCAGCTCACACAGAGCTCTTCTTTAGGCTTGTCTCTCTCTCCAGCAGAAGCTGGTCCAATGAAAGCATCACCTCCCCCACCTGGTCTCTCTGTCCTGGGACCAACAGGGCTACAACTCAGCTGATATTGTGTTTCCTCTGCTGATATGATGTGGGGTAGTGACCTGTAGTGGCTGCTCCCAGTACTGCTCATGTGTGTGCCATTCAAGCAGGTATTAAAGCAATGCAGTATGGGGTAACCAAACATTTCCAGAGTGGAGGCCACATCTGAACAGAGAGAGGCACTAGGCCCTACTGTCTTTTTCTTCCCCCTTACTCGACCCTGCTCCTCTCCTGTTCCCCCTCATCCAGCCCCTACCTCCCTTCCTTTCTCGTGCCCCTGTAACACTATCATAGCTTCCTACTCAGATTTGAACCTTAGCGTTCATAAACTGAGAAGCTAGCATGAAACCTGCTAAGCTTAATTACCAGCTTAGATCTGATATCGCTGCCACCATCCAAAAATTCCAGTGTTTTGGCTCCCTCTGGTCTCCCCAAAACCTTCCCTGGGGAACCCCCAAGACTCTTACATCACAAACCAAGAAAGCAGCCCTCCTTACCACAAAGAGACCAAGAGCGCCGAGAGAGAGCAGAACAGAAAAATTCATCCTCTCCCCTACTTCTCCCTCCGAGATCTAAACACAAAGAGAATTTTCCCCATTCCTACCTACCCAGAAGAAAAAAAAACTCAAACCAAGTCTAAAAGAAACTTATATAAAAAAGAAAACACATAACCAGATCCTGCATCACATTGACAATTCACAGGCTATTGCTAAAAAGAAAAAATAAATAAACATCTATCAAAAGAGATACGCCCAACAACAACATCCCAGCAAACACAACACATAAAATACAAAAAACAATAAAAGCTTAATGTCTTTCGAACCTTGTACTCACACTTGGAACTGGGAAATAAGAGCTGAAGAATAAAAGACCCCTTCCATAGCTGAAAAGCCAGGCAAAGACACAGAACCCAACATTCCTCCCGAGTTGAAAAAAAATCCAGTTCCTATGTCCCGGCAGGTTGGTCCTGTAACCCTAAAGGTAAAGAAACATTAACCCTACTATCGAGACAAACACTCCATACAACTACAGTCAAGAAGGCAGCCGGTTAGGTCGTAAGCCGCAAAAAGAACAGGATACTTGGCACCAGAGACGAACACATATTTGAGCAGAGCGCGGCGAGCAGCTCACTCTTCGAATCTGCACCCAAAGAAATACGTAGGCACGAAAGCCATAGTAAATAAAGTAGTCGAAGTCACAATCTTCGTCTGTAGCAACTAACAAGGGACAATCCTACATTGAAAAGTATAAGCAAAAAAGCACCATGCCTGAAGGGCCTTCATTTGATGCCCCAAATAAGACACCTAAAGCGCAATAAGCGCTCACGGCTGAAGCAATCAAAACATGCCTCTTCGAAAACAACCATAGCTTTGAAACGCCGCCAGCTAACATCAACGGGAAATATACAGGCACGGGGGCGGACTCCCAGGAGACCTGCCTCTAGTCTATTAGACTAAAGCCTTGGAACGAAGTCGCTTTAACTGGTGTCTGTGCAGCGCCCAAATGGGCCCTATTACAGCTGGGGCAGGACGCTCCCGGCTGGCATTGCCTGCAAATTGATGTCCCTGATCTCAGCTGGGCAGACAGTCTCACTGGGTCTGGGGCCCTGATCTCAGCTGGGGCAGGGACTGTCTCTCCCTGTGTGTCTGTGCAGCGCCTGGCACAACGGGGCCCTGATCTCAGCTGGGGCAGGGACTGTCTCTCCCTGTGTGTCTGTGCAGCGATCGGCATGACGGGGCCCTGATCTCAGCTGGGGCAGGGACTGTCTGTCCCTGTGAGTCTGTGCAGCGCCCGGCACGACGGGGCCCTGATCTCAGCTGGGGCAGGGACTGTCTCACGCTGTGTGTCTGTGCAGTGCCCGGCGCGACGGGACCCTGATCTCAGCTGGGGCAGGGCCTGTCTCTCGCTGTGTATCTGTGCAGCGCCCGGCACAACGGGCCCCTGATCTCAGCTGGGGCAGGGCCTGTCTCTGGCTGTGTCTCTGTGCAGCACCTGGCCTGATGGGGCTCTGATCTCAGCTGGGCAGGGACTGTCTCTCCCTGTGTGTCTGTGCAGCACCCGGCACAACGGGGCCCTGATCTCAGCTGGGGCAGGGACTGTGTCTGTGCAGCACCCGGCACAAGGAGGGTTTGGTGTGACAGGGTCTCTGGCCTTGGTCAGGGTCTGTGCATTGGCCAGAAAAATGGAACCCCAACCTTGGATAGGGTTTGCAGCAGGACTTTAACAAGTATAAAATATTATCTAGCTGAAAGGCACCTTTGCCTCCTGCAACCACCCATCCCTGCCCCAAGCACAGAAAGAAGAGAGGAAGCAAGAAGCAGCAGTGTGCTCAAACATATTAATGACCCCTCTCCTTTTCCATTTCTCTCTCTAGAGAGCTCAAAGTGCAAACTCTGCCCTGCGACCTGGCTGCTGCATAGGGACAAGTGCTATTGGGTCTCCGGAAAAATGAAACCGTGGAACGAGAGCCGTGATGACTGTTCAGCGAAGCACTCTCAGCTGCTGGTGATCCGGGATGGGGAGGAGATGGTAAACAGAATGGCGCTATTTTGCTTTAACTGCCTTTGCAGAGATGGGTGCTTGGTTATAATAAATCATTCAAGGGGCTTATAATTTTCAAAGCCATCTGAGGAATGTGGACATCAAATTCCCATTCGTTTTGTGTTGAGTGTCAAAATCCCTTAGGCACTTTTGACCCTACAGCTGGGCCCAGGATCTGTGGGACACAAAAGTGTCTTCAAAAGCAAACCGAGTGTTACAGCATATTATACTTACGTGGATGCCTGTCATATCTCTGATACAGGAGTTCATAAAGAATAGTACACAAGGTTCAACTTTTGTTTGGATTGGACTTTCTCTCTCATCCCTGGGGAAGACCTGGATCTGGCTGAACGGCTCCCAGTTAAATCAGACTCTGTGAGTGTTTACTTTTGTAAAAAACTTTCCTTTCCGTCTTTGGGCAGAAGGGGCTGGCGACAGTGATGTGGGGTAAGAAGAGAGACACGATTGTTTGAATTGGTTCTTTGACTTGCTGATACACCCGCCATCTATTCTGTCATCAACCCATCCATCTAATCTATCATCCATTTTTAGACCACCTGAAAAACCTGGTCTATATCAACAATTTCTTGAAATGCTCATAAACTCACATGGCAGGGAGCTAAACTGGCTCTTTAAAATGGTGAATTTTTCTGATGTAAATTTTTTTGGAGTTGGATGGTTGGCAATCTGTTTATACAACCTATGGCTTTTCTGTGTGATTATGAAATCTTTGTGAATCGCTTTATCAAGCTGCAAACTCCTTTTTCTCTTCTGTGGTCTCTGTTGCTTCCATGCTTAGATTCCAACAGCTGATGACAAGAGTACCAAAAGAGAGTGGTTGACATTAACTACTCTCCCATTGAAATGGAATAGCTCTAAACGACAGATTAGCTCTCAACAAAGGGCAGCTGGTTTGTCAGGGGAGATGTCACCTTGGCCAGGGGTCTGTGATCACCTGAGGAAGCTGAGCAGGGAGTCACCTGACAGGAGAAGGGAAAATTATAAAAAGGGAGGGAATTCATACGCGCTGACTTTTGGTTTTGCTCTCTCAAGGCCCCGCCCCCACTCTGCCCCCTCCCAAGGCCTTGCCCCCCACTCCACCCCTCCCATGCCAGTCCCAGTCCAGCTGCCCAGCGAGGGCGGGTACTCTCAATATTTCTGTGCTGTGTGGGATGATTTTGGAGATGCTTCTGAGTCCCCTGCCAGATGCAGAGAGCTGGGTAGCCAGAGGCCCCCCACCTTGCAGATGGCCGCCCATGCCAGCCGCCAGGCACCGGCTCACAGCACAGCCACCTGGGGAGGGGTTTCAGCTCCTCCCCAGCCACTCCCATCCCCAGAATTGACCCCCTCTTCTTTGAAATACACTTAGTGGCTGCTGCCTTTAGTTGGGTGAGGTCAAAGCCAGGCGGGGAGCTGCAGAGCCACACAAAACATGCCTGCCCACAAGAAGTGGGTAGGAGGAGGTGGTGCTGGGTGGTGGGGTCAGTCACCCCCTGCTGCAGAAGCAGGGTCCTGGTCACCGAAACAGCTGATTCTGGCTGTGCTGATCAGCTGTTTTGGCAGCCAGCCAAACAGCTGTTTTGGCCACAGCTGCTGGAAACTGCTGATCAGAGCCCCTCCCCCACTGTGGCCGCACTGAAACAGCTGATGGGGCTCACAGGTCCCGTAAACAGCTGATGGGTGCTGAGCACCCCCTATTTTTTTTTCAGTGGGTGCTCCAGCCCCAGAGCACCCATGGAGTCGGTGCCTATGGGAAGGATTGAGGTATGTGGGGTCTTTGACCATTTTCCACTGATCCAGGAGGGGGAGAAGCATCCCCGCATACATGAGGCAGGGGACTTTGCCTGCCTCCCTGATCCCAGGTGGTTTCCCAAGGACTCCAAAGGGAAGGGGGGGACCTAGTGAGGGGCATTGCAGTTAGCATGGTTGTTGTGTTCTCTGTGATCCGTAATCTCTTGTGCTTTATCTGCTGTAATAATTGTGTTAGACTCTGGGGCCAGATCCACAAAGGGTCTTAGATGTTTAAACCCCAGTTTTAGGCACCCAAGTCCCATTTTTAAGTGCCATCGTGATCCACAAAACTCCCATTTGACTGCCAGGAAGTCCTCTAGGTGCCTACATTTTCAGAGTAAAAGTTCCCTTGTTGTCTGTCTCGTGCCACTCGTGGTGTCTGGACGCCTACACCACGGTATTCCTGCCTACATACGGTATTCCTAAAGGGAATACCGTAGCTGAAGTCGACGCATCTTATTCCGACTTACCTCCTGTCCTCACGGTGAGGGATCCACGGCCACGGCTCCCCCGTCGACTCCGCTACTGCCGCTCACTCCAGTGGAGTTCCGGAGTCAACGGGGAGCACATTTGGGGATTGATATATTGCATCTTGCCTCCTCTGGCCCGATTTTGAATGGGGCCTGATCTGGTAGGTGGCTTCTGAGCACAGCTGCTGCATTGGGCCCAGCAGGCGAGATAGACAGGCAAACACCAAGCTTCCCTCAGTTCATGGATAGCTCTGGAGCTAAGGGTACGTCCAGGAAAAGGCTGAGCAGGGCCTTGGTGTGGAACATGGGCAGGGCCACAGTCTGGGCACCAGAGGTTCCCCGACTTCTTGGGAGCTTCCGGGAGCAGCGCTCCATAGGTGGTGGGCCAGCGTGCATCCAGGAGGAGATGAACCACATCCAGCGTTTCTTGTCCTGTTTGAAGAGGCTGAGCCTCCCCCAGCCTCTTATACCCACTGCCCATGCTGCGGTTTGTGGGTGCTGAGCACCCCCTATGGTTTTTTTTTGTGGGTGCTTGAGCCCCAGAGCACCCATGGAGTTGGAGCCTTTGGTCTCAGGCTCTCTGCAGACTAAGGGAAATATTACTGCATTGGTTACACTTGGAGCAGTTTACCCCTCTCAGCTATTGTCTCAAATTGTTGTGAGTAACGTCTAACTTTGGCCTGTGATATCTAAATGTGCAGTGCTGGGTTTGTGGGTAGAACAGAGTCCCACCAGCCCCACACACTCTCACAACTGGACCTTTATCAGACATGCTTGTTGGGAGTACCAAGGACAGGTATTGGGAATCTCAGGAAAACATTCATTTGAATGGCTCCAGTTTAAACAGTAGCCTGACCCATCCATCTACACAGTTTTAAAAAGTTCATCAGAGAGGAAGGGAGCAGCAGGTACCATTCATGCTCCCATCTGTCCTGTGAGCTGCTGCCAGCCCTCACCTAGTCACTAGAGAGCCGATGGGAATCAGCTTCTAAGATAAGGGTGGGGAGCAGTTTTGTCCTGGGATGGCAGCCACTGTTCACAAAGGGGCAACAGGATTATATTTAGAAGAATAAAGCCCCTTGCCAGCACCTATTTAGAACTGCAGCACCGGCCGCATTCCACCAAAACCAGATCATGCAAAAAATACATCCAGCTGTTAGAATGTTGTGCCATGTTCATAGACACACAGACAGGGAGAAAAAAGCCTTCTTTTGCTCTTAAATTAAAAAGTAAACCTTATGGCTTGAGACAAAGCCAAGGCCCGTAACTTGCTATCACATTAGAAACTGTGAAATCCTCCCACTTATGCCAAATCAGTTTTCACTAGAATGGAAGTTCTCAACCATTCCATACTATCTAAGACCCCATCTCCTCCCTTCTCATCCTACTACTCAGGGGTGAATTTCACTCCTATGCTAGGCGGGCCATACAAGAACCCTCTGCACAAGGGTAAATTTCAGATGCTCGGCATTATTTGAGTAAAAGGAAGAAATCACAGCCAAGTGTCACCTTGACCTTAGGATTTATAGCAGCTCTTCCTTATTCTGTCTAATAAGTAAATCCATGTACACTGAAAGTGCTTTTTCTCCTTTGTTCTGCAGGTTCTCATTACCGGTTCAAGACAATGGAAATAGCTGTGGGGCAGTGAAGGGGAATCAGATTCAATCTGACGCCTGTACCACTGAATATGAATGGATTTGTCAGAAGGAGACTGTTCTGATATGAACAGGGGAACTAGTGGCATTTTTATGATGTAAATGAAACTTAATAAACACAATTGTAAAGTGCTTTGAAATTCTCAAATGAAAGCCCCTATAAAATGGAAAGTATATCATTATCCCCATTTTACAGATAGGGAAACTGAGGCACAGGGAGAGGAAGTACTGGCCTGCCCAAAGATACACAGAAAGAGGAAGAGCAGGCCTTGAACTCCTGACTTAGGAGTTTGCCAGAAGCTGGGAATAAGCAACAGGGAGTGGATCACCTGTTCTGTTCATTCCCTCTAGGACACCTGGCATTGGCTGCTGTTGGAAGACAGGACACTGGGCTAGATGGACCTTTGGTCTAACCCAGTGTGGCTGTTCTTATGACTTACTGAAATTTTTCGTGGGAACGAAACCTGACCTGCTCTACTTCTAAAGTTTTCATTTTCTGGCAGCCAGATTTCTAATCCAATAGATGCCCGTCTTGGCCAGTTAATACATATCTTAATGGTCCCTGAATTATTGGTGCTGAATAGAGATGAAAAGCATTTTTCAAACAACTTTTCCATCAAAAATGAACATTTTAACTAAAAGCAATATTTGCACCAAACATTATCCAATGTTCCATTACTTTTTTTAAAAAAATAGCGGGTTTTTTCAGTCAAAGAAAACTTTTTTTTAAGAAAATGTTGAGACTGATTTAGACATAAAATGTCACAAAACTGGAAAATGGATCGATTTTTAATGTTTGGAATAAAAGCAAACCAAAATTTTTCACAATTATGTTTTCATCTTCTGACAAGCTCTATTTCTAACTAACCTTCATTAAAGAGTTCGCTCCATTCTTGAGTAGAAAATCATGACTTCTGGGAACATATCCATTGCTACTCACCAAACTGTTGATGAAAAAATATTTTTCACTGTATAGGTTGTTTCCTTCCCCCATTTGTGGTGGTGTGTAATTGGTCACCTAAGTCATACACGCACGTGACCGGCTGATTGAAACTTTTTAGACACTAGTGTGTAAAACTGAGATGTTGGTGTCAATTTGTGACCGCCCTTTTGTATTTCAACCTCCATTTTGGAGACTGTAACCAGCAGCTGGATTAGAGCAGCCATTTTGAATTAGGGGCTTGGGCACCTCACTGAATCATCATGGGCCAGTCTACATTAGAAAGTTAGGTCAACCTAGCTGTGGCACTCAGGAATATGAGGACAAGATTATTGACAGATTGGAGATTTGGTTTGAATTCAACAAGGTGAAATTCAATAAAGACAAGTGTGAAGTACTTCACTTACAAAGGAAAAATCAAATGCACAGCTACAAAATGGGGAATAACTGGCTAAGTGGTCATATTGTTGGTGTCACTAAGCATAACCCTAAGTAACTTAAAAAAAGTGGAAGGCAATAAGAATATGGAGTCTACCTGTTTAGGCCTCTGGCGAGCAAAAGTCCTTCCATGTTTGAACTCTAATCGACCTAAGAGACTGGCAGATGGGAAAGGCCAGGAGTAACAGCCGTTATCAGTTGCAACAGTTTTAAGTGGTCTAAAGCAGAAATAATGAGGCCTGTGCACCTTTAGCAGAAGGACAAGATAACTTGCAGAAGGAAAACTTACTAACGAGCTGCCGCGGTCAAGATTACTTAATGCACCTGCACTTACGTAACTACTACAGGGGGAGAAAGGAGGAGGTGGGGGGGGGAGAAAGAAGAAAGAGAAAAAAAAGCTTATAAAAAGGGAAAAGCTGCTTCTATTAGGTGTGCTGGATCTGAGGCATGCTAAGTCTCCCAGCACCGCTTTGAGATCTCAAATAAACTTTGCTTGCTTCTCCACCCTGGTGTGTTTATTGACGCTAAGCACTCCAGGCACAGACCACTGTTGCTTGCCTTGGGCATCCTCTGTGCCTGCAACAATATGGCTGAATAGGATCGGGGGGTTAGAGTCAATAATGCGATGAAGTTGCAAAAAAAGACTAATATTCTGGGGTGTATTAACAGGTGTGTTGTACATTAGTTATGGCAGGTAATTGTCCTGCTCTGCTCAGCACTGGTGAGGCTTCAGCTGGGGTTCTGTGTACAACTCTACTCATCACACTTTAGGAAAGATGTGGACAAATTGGAGAGGGCCAGAGAACAATAAAAATGACAAAAGGTTTAGAAAACCTGACCGCTGCAGAATGGTTAAAGAAACCCTGGATATGTGTAGTTTTGAGGAAAGGAGGCTGAGGGGGCATCTGATAACAATTGTCAAATAAGTGCAGTCAAGAAGACAGTGATCACTTGTTCTCCATGTCCACTGAAGGCAGAACAAGAAGTAATGGGCTTAATGAAGGAAGAGTGAGGTCAGATGTTAGGAAAAAAGAACTAAGGGCTTGGCTACGCTGGAGAGTTGCAACGCTGGTGAAGGGGTTACAGCGCTGCAACTCACTCTGTGTACACACTTGGAAAACCCAGCCAGCGCTGCAACTCCCTGGCTGCAGCACTGGCTGAACACCTGGTCTGCTTGGGGTGTAGCGATTCCAGCGCTGGTGATACAGCGCTGCTCATCAGGTGTGGATACCAAAAGCGCCGTTATTGGCCTCCAGGGTATTGGGAGGAATCCCAGCTTACCTTTTCGGCCACTCTGCTCATCATTTCACACTCCACTGCCCTGGGCTCAGGTGACCCGCCCTTTAAATGCCC
>NC_133780.1:4429348-4503571 GCF_003597395.2 Chelonoidis abingdonii | reverse complement strand
CCCACAATGCACCACTCCCAACAGCGCTGCAACTGCTGCAAATGTGGCCACACTGCAGCGCTGGTAGCTGTCAGTGTGGACACACTGCAGCGCTGTTCCTACACAGCTGTACGACCACAGCTGTAACTCCCAGCGCTGCACATTTCCAAGTGTAGCCATGGCCAGAGTCCACCCTAAAAAGAAAAGGTACAATAGAAGGAAGATCAAAGCCAGGGCGGAGGCTGAAAGTCACACCTGCAATTGACGGGTGATCAAACCCAGAGGCAGCATGACACAGCAAGACCTATAGACTCTGGATTCAAACTAAAGCCTACAAAAAGGATGGGGGAGATGGAAGACTTTGGAGGGTAACACTCTGCTGCCAACATGGAAGGGCATCGGTGCAGGCCCAACAGAGACCCAGCTCGTCCTTGTGTCCGGCTTTCCTGGCCAGTTAGCCACCACAAGCTACGAACCCAAGCTGCAAAATCAAGCCACTGACTCAAGCTATGTTCAGGACTGGTAACTATGCAGCAGCTGAAGAACATCTGATGGATGTATATAATGTGTGTATAAGTATTAGGTATAATGAGTGTGTATAAGGATTAAGATATTAGTTATTGGTCGTAAATCAAATTGTTATCATAATAAATGTGGTATCTTTGTCTTGCCCCCTGAGAAGATCCTGTCTGTACAACAACACCCCTTCTCAGGCTAGCAGCCACTCACTTCCACTACCTGCAGGCATGGCGGTGGTTCTCCAGTCCTGCACTGCCCAGAACTGGTCACTGACAGCAGGACTTTAATATCACCCATTCACAGCCCTGCAGTTTCAAGGCTTGATTGCAAATTTCAGGAGAGGCTGTGTTTTTCTTCAAGCCACTGATCCCCTCCCCCTTTGAACCCCAGCCTCCCACAATCCTTTTGCCCAGCTGCTCCTGCTGTCTCCCTCTTCCTCTGTTGCTCCTGCATGCACTCCTTTCCACCTCTCCTCCTAGAAATTTTACTTCCTTCCCAAGCCTTCCGCTAGTTGTAGTTAGGGCCATGTCTTGTTTTCACTGTAATACCCATCGCTTCCTGGAATCATCTCCCCTGGGCTAGCGTCGCTCCACAGTTGGCTGACAGCTCCCTGTCTGATGCATCGCTCTGCTGACTTCTGGTATTTCGGACATGCCAAGATGCAGGGGCTGCACTGAGAAAATAAAAAGAGAATGACATGCTTCCAAGCTCTGCCCACAAAATAAGCCCTGCCCACTGGTGATCCTGAAATTCAATGCCATTCACCAGCAATGGTGCAGATGCTCAAAATATTTTTGTGGCTCTGTGAATTCTACTGGCTCCTTCTTAATTTGTGTGTGTGGAGAATATAAATGGTGGTATCTCCCAAGTGCTAACATCTCACGGCACTGAAATGTGTGCTCACCTAGAGTAGATTGTGAAGCTCTTCCTCATATGATGTTTCCTCTCCTTTCCTACAGCCTTTGAGCAGTCAAATAATTAAGTGTTGACATTTTACAATATCTGTGGCATCCGAGTTAGCCCCTATTTAGATGCATGGGGCTGTTCACACTCCACAGGGCTATTGTCTTAGGCTCTTGCAAACTCAGGCAGGCATTGATGAAGCAGTAGCCTTGGAGCGCTCTTTTCAGTGCATCCTTTGCGATGTTAACTGCTCGAGTGCCATCCTTTTGTATTTTTTAAATGCAAACTCAGCCAGTCCAGTTCAAGCCCTGCTTATATGAACAACGATACCGGATCTGTAACAAACCAAACGAGGAAAACAAAACGCAAAGCCACAGGATTTATAAATTGAAGAATCTCTCCCAGTTTCTTCCTTTCATCTTAATCCCATGTTTTTATAACACACTTCATCATAATGTCTAGCCCCTTATTACAGAGCTCCTTTCACTGAACAAAACCTTCCAAGCAATCACCAATGACCCTCAGTGTCTTTCCAAGTAGATTTTGATCTTTCAACAATTGGGTTTCAGCCTTTCCTTCAACTCTTAGAAAACTTGCTTTCCAGGGGCCACAGGGACTGATGCATGTGCCAAAGGAGTGATGGATTCTCCTTTCCCCAGCTCCCAAAGCAAAGACTTGTGATATGGCCATTACCGGTGGGCAATCAGAAAAAGCATTTCAAAAAGTATGCAGGATTTTTAAGGAGGTGGGGGCAGGGGATGGTTTCCTGTCTGTATGATCCCTGGGCAGTAGTGTTCACAGTTGTGACCAGAGAGGGCATTGTGGGACAGCTGCTTGAGGACTGACATAGGTCACACAGTGTCTGCGCTCAAAATGCATCAATCTGGGAAAGTCACGGAGCACATGGGAAGGTTACAAAGTAGGTGTGGGTGGAAGATAGGTTGGGAAGGCCAGATAGCAGGTGTGGATGGCAGGGTGGGTGCTGGGAGGGCAGCAGATCAGCTGAGAAGGTCCCAGAACTTGGCCTGTCCCAGTCCCTCCTGCAGCATGACAATGATGTGGCTGGCCTGGGAGTGGACTCACTGCCCTCTTCTGGCTGTATGCTGTACTGCATGTCCACCCACCAGAACTGACCCATCCCATCTGGGCTGCAGTAAGAACAGAGACGCGGCCAGAGCTCAGAGCGGACTCTTTATTCAAGCCATGTTACCGAGTGATAGCAGGGCAGTGGGTGGCACGGGGAGAGCAGGCTGTAGGGGGTCAGGGAAAGATCCCAGCAATGGAGAGCTGGGTCGTGTGAGGCTCCCATGCCAGGGCTGGAGGAGAGGTAGGTGACATGGAGAGCAGAGGCCAGGGCGGATTTGGGGTGCATAGGGTGACTCCCAGCAGTGGGGGAGATTGGTAACAAAAATCTGTCTGAGGCGTCAGGTGATCAGGCTGAGGCCGCAGGATCGGTAGGGGAGGAGATGATGGAGCACACCAAGTGTCTAAGTTTTAAAACTTTATTAATGAAATAAGAGCAGAGAGTGCTGGGGGTTCCCATGTCACTCAGAGGAAGGAAGAAAGCATTAGTGCCCCAAGCCCTAACCCCCTTTCATACTCACACCCGCACTACCCGAGGCTGGCCAAGCTGGGGTGTAACGTAAGAAGAAGATGGGGAGAGGTGGACAGGAGTTTTTGTCCCATGCACGGGTCATCCAGGGTCTGCTGTTTTTCTCCAACTTGCTTTGGCTCTCGGGAGGGTTTTTAAGTCCTGGGCTCTTTTGGGGGTGTTTCGTTCAGGGACCTCTGTTCCTGGTGCTCTTTGTATCAGTCCAAACCTGCTTTCTGTGGCCTCCTCAGCTTTCCCAAAACACACTGGCTGCAGGGATGTGGGACTTCGTTTTCTCATTCGCTGACTTTGCCGTCTTGCTCGTTTTTGCAATCTCTGCAGCCCTGCTCAGCTTGTCAAGCGCTGTGACCTTGGACTGGGGCCAGCATCTTCTCTTCGGAGCTGAAGTGTCAAGGTAACCCATTGTCTGTTCTCTTCCTTCCTCCCCCTTTGGCCTCTCGCAACCTGCAAAGGAATCATCTACTCCGCACTCACACCTTTAACCCTTCCCAAAATACCTTGTGATGCTTGCAACAGCGTTAGCAACATACAGTGCTGATCTGCCTCCCCAGGGGACCTGAGGGAGGGGGCCATTGGACTGTGACAAGGTGGGCAGCATGTGAGCAAAGACCAAAGGGTGGGATCCAGGCAAGGGGGATAGGGGCAGCTCCAGAAGCACGAGAAGTGCGGAACAGGGAAGGGGGTGGGGGGTCCTGGCAAGCAGACAGATTAAGGTCTCTGGGTTTAGTGGGGGTGTGGGGGTGTAGGGGAGGTGCAGATTTGCTTTGAGTGCATCAGGCAAAGGATTTGGGGGCATTTCCCGTTGAGGCATGTGCCTCAGTTTCCCCACCAGACACAGCTCCTCAGTCACTACTCGTTATAATGTCTGCGCCGGATCACTCGGCAAATCTCTACGATGAGATCCCAGTACTCGTCGAAGGAGATTTTCTGATCGTTGTTGGCATCCACCATCTTAAACATGTCCAGCGCTGCCTTCTGGTCCTCTGGGTTCTAAAGCTCACCAAGAAAACAGAAAGTGACTACTGGGGACCCATCGGGCACGTGGATCAGTAACAGGCTTTACTGCTGGGTGTGTGTCTGTGCGAGTGTGTGCGCGCTGCTGCCCCCTGCTGTAGAGGGTCAGACTAGCAGGGCTCCCCACACACAAACTTGTGTGTGTGTGTAGGAGAAGTGAGATACAAGTCAAGCTCGAGGCTCATTGGCAGGGCTGTGGGGAGTCAGAGCTGGCATAGCGAGGGGGGGTCTGTGGGTCAGGTTTTAGTGCCATTGGCAGAGCTGTGCGGAGCAGAGCTAAATCTTGGGAGAGCAGGGGGATGTGGGCTGGGACTGAGGGGAGCCAGCAGAGTGCTGGGTTGCGGGGGGAAGCCAGGGCTGGGCTAATCGGGTTCTCTGGGTTGGGAGTGAGGGGCACTCGCAGAGTTGTGGGGGGATCCCTGGGCTGGGACAGCAAGGTGCTGTAGGTCAGGATTGAGGGGCACCAGTAGAGCTGGCGGGGAGCCCAAGGCAGGGACAGCAGGGCACTGGAGGGCAGGGCTGAAGGTCACAGAGAGACACCCCCCCCTTTACTAGGAGCCAGTGGTTGATGTCTCCAGTCGCCTTGGGGAGCCAGTAGCTGGGTCTCACTGTGAGCTGATGGCTCAGCTCATTGCTGAGCAAAGTCTGGAAAGCCTCCTGGTCCAGCACCTTTGCTCCAGGCGGGCCCTCGGCGTATCTGTAGAAGCTGCCCACAATGGCATGGAGGCCCCTTTCCAGCTCAGAGCCCTCCTCTGCCATCTCGGCCAGCTTTCTTCCACCTCCAAAGCAAAAGCAGCTGCTGTCAGTATGGGCCCACCAGCCCCAGAGACCTCAGCTAGGAGCCCATGTCCTGGGAAGGCTGGGGAGTACCTGCTGCTGGGGATACAAGACCTGCTGCTGTCTGCGAGAGGGAAGGATGGGGATGTGGGGGGGGGCTAGAGAGAAAGATGGGGCCCAGTTCTGCTATGATGATAAAGGTCAGCGACTCTACGTGCTCTAAAATCTACCTACAAACTCACATTGTCTTGACGTTTTCCCACCCAGCTCCACATCTGAGCCTTCATCTGCTTAGGCCTCAGTAACCCAGCTGCAAAACAGGGGAAACAGTCCTCGTCTTGTCTAGTTAGACTGTAAACTCCTTGGGGGCAGGGTTGTCTCTGTGTGTGTGTCTGTGCAGCGCCTGGCACAATGGGGCCCTGATCTCAGCTGGGGCAGGGACTGTTTCTCGCTGTGTATCTGTGCAGCACCTGGCACAATGGGACCCTGATCTCAGCTGGGGCAGGGACGGTCTCTCGCTGTGGTAGGTGAGTGTGGCTGCGGATGATTGGTTCTGCGTGAGTCTGAGGGGCTCAGAGGGGAAAAAGGGAGGGTGCCAAGAAAATGTTGCATTACACTGAAGGGAGACCCTAGGACGTGGGCTGTTATTATTGGCTGATGTCGTGAAGGCTCCGTGCAGAACCAGGGCCCAGAATGGTCAGTTTTGTTAACGACGCATCTCTTACCGCTCCTCTCCCCGGACGGCTCTGGCTGCAAACTCTGCCCCATGGGCCCGCAGGGGAAGTGCTCCTGGGTTGCTAGAGAGACCAGAATCAGGTGTGAGCGCCATGACAATTGCCCAGCAAATCTGTAAGGCTCAGGCCGAGATTGTAGCCTTGAAAAGTAAGAAGAGCTAGAAATGGACAATATTGCAAACTGTGGCTGTGGCAGTTAAATGGTTAAGATGACCCGCTAGGGGCTAGTAACAGGGACAGAAAAAGAGTGAAAAGAAACAAGAGACACAGCAGAGCCCGGGAAGCCAGCAGTGCAGAGACGTGGTACCTTACGGCAGGCCCCGGGACAGCACAGATGGTTGGAAACAGCTGTAGAGAACCTGCGACAGAGGGATCTGCAGCCCCCTGGTCTGAGTCTTGCTGGGCAACAACAAACTCGAGCACTTTTGTAGTGTCTGAACAATGGATACAGGAAGGAAACGTGGTGGCCAAAGCAGAGTTAAAAGCTGGAACATGGAATGGCTGGAACGGGGCTGCAATGGGGACATTGGGAATGACCCGAACCAGCCACCCAACAAGCCACGGGCAGAGGCCGACCATCGGATAAGTGCCAGGCTCCGGTAAAGCCTGAACCGAGACCTAGGCCGAACGGGAGTGCCCAGGAGTGGGAAGCAGCAAACAATACTGTCACTGGACTGGTAAATCGGATGAGGTTAAAAATGGTCCAGGTGACAGAGCGCATGAGGAGACGGGAGCTGGATTCGATCGCAGGGGAGTGATAACAAAGAACTTCCAAGTGGAACCCCGAGAGCGAGCGAGTAAACACCTGGGGTTGCTGCATTAATGCATGGAGGTGCCCAGAAACAGTTAACTGCAGCTGGCCAGGGCGCTCCTGCAACCCAGTTGGCAGGCAGACAAAAGTAACAGACACAGGGGAACAAACAAGTTTTTCATGAGCAGGCAACAACCCCCACTGTCCGCTGAGAGCCAGGATCAAAACCAGGGGTGCGGGTTCCCATCGTGTTTCACGCCCGGAGCCTCACTCCTCGCTCACAGCTCATAATATAATCTGAATTCTACCCCACTGGTTATGTTTTCCTTTATATCCTCTCTCCATTTACTACACTCACGGCTGCTGCCTGTACTTTAAGACAACATGACAGAGTTTGCTAATTTCCCTTGGTTTAGGTCTCCCTCCCTTCCTACCTTGCTTCTTACCCCTTACCCCCGCCTCCCTTCACTTCTGCCCTCTCTTCCTTTTAAAAGTGAAAAGTTACAGTTATTACAGCCGCCTCCATCGCTGGAAAAGACAAAGCAACTGGAAAAAAAACAACAAACGAGCAAAGAAAACAAGCTAAAAACTTTCTTTTTAATAAGCCCAGCGAATTCATTATTTTAATCCTTCAGGAATGCAACAGCTGGAATGACTCCTAACTTTTGTGAAGATATGGTTGCCAAGCAACAGAAATGCAGACTCTGCTTCTAATTAAACACCGACTAAGATTTGAAACATGGGCTTTTCTTATTTCCATGTAATAGCATTTTTAAAAACAATTGCAAGTTTGTTTCACGTCACACATGTTATCCTGTGTGGTATGTTGTTTGTGTCATGTGACTATTTAAAGAAAAACTGTTGCAACAAAAAGTCAGTTTTGTACTTTTTTTTAATAGAAGTGGTACTGCACTATTTGAATATCATGGCACATAACTTTTATAACACCTATTAATTCTTTTGCAAAGCTCAAAAAGGCCTGAGTGATAAATAGATGTATATATAGTTTTGCCTCAACAAGTCATGTAATTGCAAACAAAAAGCATTTTCTTTTATTACTCACAGTTTTTTTATTCAAAGGAAACCGTGTAAGGGGAATCTTCAGCATTAATCTCAAGGTAATATTAGCGAAATGTCAGTTTCGGGGGGTTATTTTATTAGGGCTGTCAAACAATTAACAAAATTAATCGCAATTTTCATCAGACTGTTAAACAATAATATAATACCATTCTGCTAAATGTTCATACGCCCCTTCATGCTTCAGCCACCACTCCAGAGGACATGCTTCCATGCTGCTGATGCTTGTTTAAAAAATAATGCTTTAATTTGTGACTGAATGCCTTGATGTATATATTTCATGTTACGGCAGTCTCAGATGATGACCCAGCATATGTTGTTCGATTTAAGAACACATTCACTGCAGATTTGACCAAACACACAGAAAGTACTGGTAGGAGATTTCTAAAGCTAACTACAGCTCTCAACCCAAGGTTTAAAATCTGAAGTGCCTTCTAAAATCTGAGAGGGACGAGGTATGGAGCATGCTGTCAAGAGTCTTAAAAGAGTAACACTCCAATTAGGGAACTAGAGAACCCAAATCCTCCCAAAAAGAAAATCAACCTTCTGCTGATGGTATCTAACTCAGATGATGAAAATGAACATGCATCAGTTCTCACTGCTTTGGATTATTATCAAGCAGAACCCGTTATCAGCCCGGAAGCATGTCCTCTGGAAGGGTGTCCGAAGCATGAAGGGGCATACAAATGTTTAGCATATCTGGCATGTAAATACCTTACAATGCCGCCTGCAACAGTGCCACGTGGATGCCTGTTCTCACTTTCAGGTGGCATTATCTCCTGCAAATTGTAACCAAACTTGTTTGTCTGAGCGATTGGCTGAACGAAAAGTAAGACTGAGTGGACTTGTAAGCTCTAAAGTTTTTGAGTGCAGTTATGTAAAAAACAAATTATTCCACATTTGTAAGTTGCACTTTCATGATAAAGAGATTGCACTCCAGTACTTGTATTAGGTGAAATGAAAAATACCATTTCTTTTGTTTCTTTTTACAGTGCAAATATTTGTAATCAAAACTAATATAAAGTGAGCATTTGACACTTTGTATTCTGTGTTGTAATTGAAACCAATATATTCGAAAATGTAGAAAACATCGAAAAATATAATAAGTTTCAATTGGTATTCTATTATTGTTTAACAGTGTGATTAAAACAGATTAATTGTGATTACTTTTTTAATCGAGTTAATTAGTTTTAAGTTAATTGCATGAGTTAACTGCGATTAATTGACAGCTCTTGTTTTTATAAACTTGTTTGCATTTCAAATATAATCATAAGAATGTTATAGCAAAGATGTCAAAAATATAACAATATATACTATGCCTGTTTATGCAAAATATTAAAGTTAATCAAACTATTTCGACAGGATTCTATCTTTGTCTACCAAATACAAACAAGTATCATGAAAGTTTTATACCCTCAAAGTGTTTGCACAGACCTGCATTTACCATTCATTTTGGTGTAATTTTTATACTCTTTTCTTTTATGTTATGTTGAAGCGAAGCAGTGGTCAGTAAAGTCTGTGCTTCTGAACTGTTAATAACGGTAGGATTGGGATCACAAGCAAATTAACTCTAAAAAGCTTGAGTAAAAATTCTGTTCCTAACTCTTTTGCTAAAACAGAGTGCTCAGCCGGGGAGACACTTTCTCACAGAAGATTGAGAGCACCCATTTTAGCAATCAAGCATTATGCTTACTATGAAAAAATTGGTAATGCACACGTTAAGGGAAAAGGAATATCTATGCAACAACTGCAGACGCATCTAAAACAGGTCTGTTTGTGCTAAAGACTTGGGAAAATCAGAAAAAAGGAAAGCTTGTGTTATAAAAGACTTGGTCCCTATTTCAGTGCAAATGAACTAAATTAATCTGTGTATTAAATTTGGGTTACTGAACCGAAGAGAAAATGTGAAGCAAAGACACTATTTGTTAACCAACGTTAAGGGTGCATCTCGCAGAAGGAAGATAGCAGAAGATACCAGTGCACAGCGAAGAAACCCCCAGGCATCAAGAAAGAGCTTTACAAATAACAGATGGATCAACTACCTCTCAGTTTACCGTATGTGAATAATGAAGTAGGCAACCAGCTAGAAACCACTTGCTGGGCCAGATCTAACTGGTGTTTAGAGACGTATATTGCTGAGTTCATGTGGCTGTGGTTTTAAATCACTGAGATATGGATACATTTGGCCACAGTGTAAAAGCCACTTTCTGATTGCTGTAAACTTCTCTGTGAAGTGATGTACTAGCCCCTTATCAGAACTGTGCCCAGGCCAAAGCGGGTGGATAGAGACTAGTCCAGAGTCTGGGATCTCTCCAAGTAGCAGATTCCAAACTCTAGCTGGAATGATGGGTCACATTTCGAGATGATCCGAATCTGAAGGCCAATTGGAAACAGGCTAATATGAAAAATATATTTTTCTATGTACGTAACAGAACATTCATGAGTGTGCCCACCAGACAGGGGAAACTGTCTCTAAGCCTGTAACTCCCGGCATTAAGGGCTGGCTACCGAAGGAGCCGTCCCCCTCTTACAATGTGCGTGACATCACTAAACTGTTTAACCAAATGCAAGCAAACGTGAACCAACTCATTGCCGCAAACCACATAAAGGCCAAGGGGAAAACAAATTGGGAAAGAAGCTCTTGGTACTGCTGATGGCAGTGCTATAGTAACTAGAAATTGTGCGGACAAATCCCCCCCTTAGCACCAGTCACTGTTTGGGGTCAATGACACTGTCTCCAAACAGACGCATGTTCTTCAAAACACTCGTGTTTGGTGTCTGAATACCAATATGAAATCCTGACATAGCAATGCCTGATGAACTGGTCACTGTCCATTCAGTAGGTTCTCTGGCAGGCAGCATCTCCAGAAAAGAGCTGGATCTACGTCAGCTACTGATGTAAATGCGCTCCAGCATAGAGCACACAGGAGATGGTGGATCTTATTGCTGTATGGGAAGAAATATCTGCACAGACTCAGCTCTGATCCAGCAGAAGAAATGCTGACATCTATGCCAAGATTGCCTGGGGCATGCGGGAGAAGGGCTACACCAGGGACACGAAGCAGTGCCATGTGAAAATAAAGGAACTTCGGCAAGCGTACCAGAAGACAAGGGAGGCGAACAGTTGTTCTGGCTCTGCCCCTCAGACATGCCACTTCTATTTGGGGTGGGGAAGGAATTTTCCTCCAGGGCAGATTGGCAGAGGCCCTGGAGGTTTTTCGCCTTCCTCTGCAGCAGGGGGCATGGGGTCACTTGCTGGAGGATTCTCTGCAGCTTGAGGTCTTCAAACCACAATTTGAGGACTTCAATAACTCAGACATAGGTTAGGGGGTTGTTATAGAAGTGAATGGGTGAGATTCTGTGGCCTGCATTGTCCCTTCTGACCTTAAAGTCTATGAGTCTATGAGTCTATCATGCAGCAGGGCAAACCTACAAGGCATCGCCACTCCAGCATTGTCAGTTTCTCGTGCGTGCCTGTCTGTCTTCTCTGTGTGCCCCGCCGGCCCTGCAGACAGCTGGCTCAGGAGACCTCCATCGAACTGCCCCAAGCGACCACACACTCAGTTCAGTGGTGAAGAGGCTCGGCCAGGTTAATTGCCGACAAAGCATGGTACTAGTGCCTTGTATGTGTACAGGCGCACTGGGGCGTGTCCGCCCATGACACCGGACCAGCTCAGTCAGCGGCGGGACTTTCCACTGCCCCCTAAGCCAGACAAAGATCCCCCTCCTCTGAATCACTTTTGCACCCAGATCCAAACAAGTGGTGCAGCAGGACCTGCGTGACGTGGTTGGTTACTCCCCTGCACCTTGTACCCGTGGGCTCGACCAAACCAGCCCCATCCATCACCCTGGCCTCCGCTTTCCTTGGCGTCGTGTGCTCCTGTACCAGCTGCCACGATTGTGCTTCTGCCTGGCTTTGTGCTGGGCTGGGCCTGGCCCAGCCTCTGGAGCATGAGCCCATGAACACCAAGCACCTGGTATCGCTATGGGGCGTCTGTGTTTTAGCAGCACCAGCGATACTGCTGCCAAGTGCCTGTACCAAACACTGAACTTTGGAGGCATCTGCTTTGACACAGGGCCTGGCTTTGGTTCACAGCACAGCCTTGGGTCTTACCACAGGCCCTGTGTGCCAGGCTCTCTCCACCACGACAGCGGTGACAGTCTGAGTGGCGTGTACCCTAGGAGCGCTTTGCTGGTACGATGCATCAGGCAAGTGCTTCTGGTGTAGACACGGCCTCTCCCCCTCTGATTCATGTGAGCAGGAGCTCCAGGTTCAGCCCATGCCCTTTACCTCTGTCTGCTGCACAAATCTGCCCCGTGCCCCATCGTATAACAGCATGGCCAGACGATGCCAGCCCTGGCCCCGCTGCTGGGACCCACAGGATGCCAGGGCAGAGCAGGGGAGGATGCCGGGGTGGAGGACAGGGGGATGCCAAGGCAGGGCAGAGCTGAGGAGGATGCGAGGGCGGAGCAGGGGAGGATGTTGGGGTGGAGGACGGGGGGATGCCAGGGCAGAGCAGAGAAGGATGCCAGGGTGGAGCAGGGGAGGATGCTGGGGCGGAGGACAGGGGTATGCCAGGGCAGAGCAGAGAAGGATGCCAGGGTGGAGCAGGGGAGGATGCCAGGGCGGAGGACAGGGGTATGCCAGGGCAGAGCAGAGAAGGATGCCAGGGTGGAGCAGGGGAGGATGCCAGGGCGGAGGACAGGGGTATGCCAGGGCAGAGCAGAGGAGGATGCCAAGGCAGAGCAGGGGAGGATGCCGGGGTGGAGGATGGGGGGATGCCAGGGCAGAGCAAAGAAGGATGCCAGGGAGGAGCAGGGGAGGATGCTGGGGCAGAGGACAGGGGGATGCCATGGCAGAGCAGAGAAGAATGCCAGGGTGGAGCAGGGGAGGATGCCGGGCGGAGGACGGCGGGATGCCAGGGCGGCTGAGAAGGTCCCAGAACTTGGCCTGTCTGAGTCCCGCCTGCAGTGTGACAATGATGTGCCCAGCCTGGGGGCACCCCACTGCCCTCTGCTGGCTGTGCGCTGTACTGCGTGTCCACGCTTCAGAACCGACCAGTCCAATCCAGGCTGCAGTAAGAACAGAGACGCACCCAGAGCTCAGAGCAGACTCTTTATTAAAGCCATGTTACCGAGTGATAGCAGGGTGGGGCTGGGAGGGCAGGCCGTAGGTGGTGGGGGAGAGATCCCAGCGACGGGGCAGGGATCAGCGTGGGAGCCCAGCAGCTGGAGAGATGGGTGGAGTGGGCGTCCTATGCCAGGGCTGGAGGGGGGGCGTGGAATGGTGAGGGATTCTGGCAGCAGGGGAGGAGGGTGACATGGAGAGCATAGGCCAGGATGGATTCGGGGTGTACGGGGTGAATCCCAGCAGTGGGGGAGTTGGGCAGCACTGGGGAGTGATGGGCAGCATGGAGAGAAAAGGCCGAGGGGTGATCAGGATGGGATCCTGGCAAGGAGGACGGGGGGGGCGCATGAGATGTGCAGAATGGGGGTGGGGAGATCCCAGCAGGCAGATTAAGGTCACTGGGTTTCCAAGGGAGGGGGAGGTGCAGGTTTGTTTTGAGTCTTTAAGGCAAAGGATTTGGAAGCCTTTCCTGATGCGGCACGTGCCTCGGTTTCCCCACCAGACACAACCCTCCCAGTCACTACTCATTATAATCACGGCGCCGGATCACTTGGCAAATCCAGGCGATGAGTTGCCAGTACTCGTCGAAGGAGATTTTCTGATCTTTGTTGGCATCTAACTTCTCAAATGTGCGCATCACGGCTGCCTCGACCTCTGTGTTCTAAAACACACCAAAGAAACAGAGACTCAGCGCTCGGGGCAGGGTCTGGCACACAGATCAGTAACAGGCTCTACTGCTGGGATGGATGCAATACCACCCCCTTCTGGAGGGTATCGGCCTAGCAGGGCTCCCCAACACACAGATGTTTGTATAAAGAAGAGGTGAGATACAAGCTCGAAGCCCACTGGCAGAGCTGTGGGGAGCCAGAGATGGCATAGCAGGGGTCAGTGAGTCAGGATTTAGTGGCATTGGCAGAACTGTGGGGAGGGGAGCCAAGTCCTGGGTTAGCAGGGGCTGCAGGTCGGGATTGAGGGGGCGAGGCCCAGAAGTGGGATAGCAGGAGGCTGGAGGGCAGGGCTGAGAGGTATCAGCAGATCCTCTTTGCTAGCAATCAGTGGTTGATGGCTCTGGTTGCCTTGGGGTGCCAGTTGCCGGGTCTCACCGTGAGCTGATGGCTCAACTCGTTGCTGAGCAGGTTCTGGAAAGCCACCTGGTCCAGTGCCTTTGCTCCAGGCGGGCCCTTGGCGTATCTGTAGAAGCTGTCCACAATCACACAGAGGCCGTGTTCCAGCTCAGACCCCTCCCTGGCCGTCTCAGCCGGCTTCCTTGCACCTCCAAAGCAAAGGCAGACAGTGTCAGTATGGGCCCACAAGCCCCAGAGACCTCAGCTAGAAAGCTGGGGAGTACCTGCTGCTGGGGCCAGCAGACCTGCTGCAGTCTGAGGGAGGAATGGATGAGGGGTGTGTGTGTGTGTGTTGAGTGGGCTAGATGGGGGCCCAGCTCTGCTATGATGATGGTTGAGTGTCACTTTGTCATTAAAGGTCAGTGACTCGAAGTGCTCTAACATCGACCTGTGAACTCAGATTGTCTTGCCATTTTCCCATCCAGCTCCACATCTGAACTTTCATCTCCCTATGCCTCAGTAACCCAGCTGTAAAACGGGGAAAACAGACCTGCCCTTGTCTAGTTAGATGGTAAACTCCTTGGGGCAGTGACTCTCTGTGTCTGTGCAGCGCCTAGCACAACAGGACCCTGATCTTAGCTGGGGCAGGGCCTGCCTCCCCCTGTGTGTCTGTGCAGTGCCTGGCACAACAGGACCCTGATCTTAA
Organism: Chelonoidis abingdonii; assembly: GCF_003597395.2. Classification (NCBI taxonomy): domain Eukaryota; kingdom Metazoa; phylum Chordata; order Testudines; family Testudinidae; genus Chelonoidis; species Chelonoidis abingdonii. The sequence continues at coordinate 4,489,307 of NC_133780.1, read as the reverse complement.
CTGTGGCAGGGCCTGTCTCCCCCTGTGTGTCTGTGCAGCGCCTGGCACAATGGGACCCTGATCTCAGCTGGGGCAGGGACTGTCTCTCCCTGTGTGTCTGTGCAGCGCCCGGCACAACGGGACCCTGATCTCAGCTGGGGCAGGGACTGTCTCTCGCTGTGTGTCTGTGCAGCGCCTGGCACAACGGGACCCTGATCTCAGCTGGGGCAGGGGCTGTCTCCCCCTGTGTGTCTGTGCAGCGCCTGGCACAACAGGACCCTGATCTTAGCTGGGGCAGGGCCTGTCTCCCACTGTGTGTCTGTGCAGCGCCTGGCACAACGGGGCCCTGATCTCAGTTGGGTCACTTAGCTGTTTCTCTAAAACAAATATAATAGCAAGTGGCAGGTGAGGGTGTCAGCAGTTGATGGGTTCTGGGTAAGTCTGATGGATTCGGGGGGGAGGGTGCCAAGAAAATGTTGCATTACACTGAAGAGAGACCCTAGGACGTGGGCTGTTATTATTGGCTGATGTAGTGAAGGCTCCGTGCAGAACCAGGGCACAGAATGGTCAGATTCATTAACGACGCGTCTCTTACCGCTCCTCTCCCCGGGCGGCTCTGGCTGCAAACTCTGTCCCATGGGTCTGTCGGGGAAAGTGCTCCTGGGTTACTAGAGAGACCGGAATTGCATTGAGTGAACATCATGACGATTGCTCAGCAAAGAGCTCTCCACTGCTACCGAGTCAGGGAGGGGATGGGACGGGAATAGGGTGACCAGACAGCAAATGTGAAAAATTGGGATGGGGTAGGGGGTAATAGGCACCTATATAAGACAAAGCCCCAAATATCAGGACTGTCCCTATAAAATTGGGACATCTGGTCACCCTAGACGGGAAAGGGAAGCACAGCGGGGCTGAATTTCAATGGGAGGGGATCGGTCACTGGTTAGACAGTACCAGATGGGCATCCCCTTCCCGGCAACTTACGAGAGACCAGGTGCATGGGATGGCTAGACAAGATGCATCATAGCCACCCAGCCTGTGGCCAAAGAACTGCCCATGGGAAGGCTGGAAGGATTTGTGCCCAGAGAGATTCCCAACTCTGGGCCCCCAGCCTGTCTCTGCTGGCATATGAAGCAGGATCACATTCTCCAGGCCAGCTCTGATGCCAAGAAACCAGCCATGGTCGCGCAGAGATTACGAGGATGTCTCCGCTGCAGTCACACCCCAGGGACTGGGGCATGGCTGATGACTCTGGCTAGGGCTGCGAGGTTATAGAATTGCCGGGTGGCTGCTCCAGTGCAGCTTGGGAGAGGGGCTCAGAGCCTGGGATCCAGAGTGAGCCGGAGCGTCTGCACTGCAGTTGAACAGCCCCACGAGCCTGCGGCCACTGACAGGTCTCTCTGCGCCAGGGTCTGGGCTAGACGCTGGCAGTGCTCAAAGGGCTAGGAAAATAGGCTCTGACTCTTTCCACTGTCAGCAAACTGGTGACTGGGGTCCCAGTTGGGCTAGGAAATTTAAAGCCGAGCAGGATGCTCACTCACCTGGGTGGGGGCTGCTGCTTCCAGGGACCAGGAAAGCCCGAGATCCGAGCAGGCCACAAACAGAGGCCGGGTATGGGGCAGGGCGCCGGGGGCTATTTCTGGGACAGTGCCTCATCTGGGACAAGACAGCTGGTCACGGATTGGCAGGTGGCAGGGTGACGGGGACCGGGCTGCCGGGGAGGAATCTGGGCACCGACACAGGAACGGAGACGGAGACCTGCTCTGACACAGCTAAAACCAGAGGATGGGGTGGGGCTGATCCAAACCCTCCCCTCCCAACAGGGTCCGTGATTGGTGACAGTAGAAATAGAGCTGGGGAAAGGAGGGAAGCCTACTGGGACCCAAGCAGAGCCAGAGGGACTCCTTAATCAAAGCAGAGCCTCGGGGGGTTTGTCTACACTGCATTGTAAACCCAGGTCTGTGGGATGGTGGAAAGAAAGATGGAGCCTCACCCTGCCCTGTAGTCCCAGTTCTGGGCTCCCCATGCAGATTTTGGGAATCATAGAACATGAGGGTTGGAAGGGACCTCAGGAGATCATCTAGTCCAACCCCCTGCTCAAAGCAGGACCAATCCCCAGATTTTTACTCCAGTTCCCCAAATAATCGCCTCAAGGAATGAACTACACAACCTTGGGTTTAGCAAGCCAATGCTCAAATCGCTGGAGCATTCACACTGCATTAGTCTGTGGGTCCTGGCCTTGAGCATCCACACTGCATTGTAAACCCAGATCTCGTCTGTAGGACCCGGCCTTGTGGACATGGTGTTTCCAAGTCTGTGCTTGCAGTGTGAACCTGGGCTGACAACTGCTGGCTGTAGATCTCACAGCCATGCTAGCCGGGTCATACTGCACCACACAGACCTTCTGACTCCGGTCTGTGACTTGAACTGTGTCCACACTGAAAAAACGAGAGGGGCTCAGACACTCTTGAATCAAGACTGTAGGCCACGCTGACAGGACGGGGGAACTTTATCCTGGGAAGCAGCGACAGATAATGGTGGCAGAGAGTGAGCTGGACATGAGCTCCCAGTATGATGCTGTGAGCAGAAGAGCTAATGTGCCCGGGGGATGTATAAACAGGATCTCGAGTAGGAACCAGGAGGTTATTTTACCTCTGGATTTTGCCTTGCTGCGACCATGGCTGGGATTCTATCCTGGTGCCAGAAGGATGTTGATAAATTGCAGAGGGCTCGGAGAAGAGCCACTAGAAGGATTAAAGGATTGGAAAACCTGCCGTCTAGTGATAGACTCCGGGAGCTCAAACTACTTAACTTGACAAAGAGAAGGTGAAGGAGAGAGTTGATTACAGTCTGTCAGTACCTACATGGGGAACAAATATTTAACAATGGGCTCCTCAATCCAGCCCTCCTGAGCCTCATTAATGGCCTCTCCTGGTCCCAGAGGGGACCAGGGAGAGGAAGCTTTGGCAGGGGCTGCAGGGAGCAGGAGGTTCTTGACCAAGGAGTTAGGCAGGGAAGATAGAGCCAGAGGGCAGAGCAGCAGAGGGGGTTGGGCTGGGAAGATGGAGCCAGAGGGCGGAGCAGCAGAGGGGGTTGGGCTGGGAATTTGGAGCCAGAGGGCAGAGCAGCAGAGGGGGCTGGGCAGGGAAGATGGAGCCAGAGGGCGGAGCAGCAGAGGGGGTTGGGCTGGGAATTTGGAGCCAGAGGGCAGAGCAGCAGAGGGGGTTGGGCTGGGAAGATGGAGCCAGAGGGCGGAGCAGCAGAGGGGGTTGGGCTGGGAATTTGGAGCCAGAGGGCAGAGCAGCAGAGGGGGCTGGGCAGGGAAGATGGAGCCAGAGGGCGGAGCAGCAGAGCGGGTTGGACTGGGAAGATAGAGCAAGAGGGCAGAGCAGCAGAGAGGGTTGGGCTGGGAAGATGGAGCCAGAGGGCAGAGCAGCAGAGGGGGTTGGGCTGGGAAGATGGAGCCAGAGGGCAGAGCAGCAGAGGGGGTTGGGCTGGGAAGATGGAGCCAGAGGGCAGAGCAGCAGAGCAGCAGGGCGGGTTGGGCAGGGAAGATGGAGCCAGAGGGCGGAGCAGCAGAGGGGGTTGGGCAGGGAAGATGGAGCCAGGGGGCAGAGCAGCAGAGGGGTTTGGGCAGGGAAGATGGAGCCAGAGGGCAGAGCAGCAGAGGGGTTTGGACAGGGAAGATGGAGCCAGAGGGCGGAGCAGCAGAGGGGGCTGGGCAGGGAAGATGGAGCCAGAGGGTGGAGCAGCAGAGGGGGTAGACTAAGGCAGGCTGGTGGGCTTGTGGGCCGAGTCCCTGGCAGAGTCTGGTCCCCAGGCAGGGGGCAGAGACTGCAGGGGGAATCAGACACTTTCTCAGCTGAGCCCCACTTGCCCGGGCACACTCGGGTTAGGGGCCCCAGGAGAGTCAGAGCAGGAGCGACGGGGAAAACAATGGCCCGATTTGTGCTTTAATAACAGGAGCCATTTAACCACGTGCTCCGGGCTGTAGCTTTGGGCTCCAGTCCCCTGGCATCTGCAGCAGCCCCAGGTGCACTCACGGCTTCGTCTCTTCCAGGTTCTCGGCCTAGCTGCGAATCTAGGATTTCTGCCACATGGAGACGCCGAGACGCGGCTTTGATGGTTCCCATCGTTGCTCTGGCAGGGGTGTTCCCAGCCCTCCCTGCCCCCCTACCTCTGTCCTATTCATGTTCGATCCCCCCCATCCCCCCTTCTTCTCTGACTCAGTGCTTGGGTCATAAACTATTTATAGAGGAGACAGTGTCTAAACTTCCCCTCTGTCTCTGCTTACAGCTGAGTCACTAACCCCTGGCACTGCCTCGGGTCTCTGTGCTGAGCCCCTGGCCTGGCCTGGCAGGGGGGTCTCTTTAAACAAGCCTTCCGCAGAGCCGGTCGCTCCCATCTCTGGGGCTCTGGGACTCTGGTGCCACCATGTGGACATCTCTGACTCCCGCTTCACTGGGAACAAAACCTTTCCCCACCCAGCCATTCCTCTAGCATGGGTGTTTGCACCCTCTGCCCGGCAGGGGCTGCTGGGCCCCTGCTCCCCTCTGCCCAGGATCTAAGCAGGACCCCTCCACTCATCCCATTTTAACAACCCGGGAAGAGCAGAGGTGACTTAAACCCCGCACCTGCCCTGGCTCTGCAGGGATGCAGGTGAAGCAACACACAGGGGCTGGTCCTTAGGTTTTAAGGCAAGATGGGCCCATTTACTCAAAGGCCCAGGCTGGGACTGTCAGAGCCGTCCAGTGGAGTTGGGTGTCCAGGTCCCAGTAAATTTCAGCTCCCGTGGGTCTCTTCAAAGCCCCAGTCACCCCTTGTAACCGCTGTGTTGTGAAAGTAGATGCCCCGGGAGGATGCTTGGTCACTTCCCTTGGGGACCAGCTCCCAGGGGGCGGCCTGGTTGTCTCTGCTTTGGCTGGAAGTTTAATACCGTGTAGCCTTCTTCGTCCTCCATTGGCCAAGTGCGCCCTTGGTTTGATTTCCCAGCAGGTGCTCAGAGGCGGGAAGGAGGCCCCCCATTAACTGGCCTCAGACTCGGTCTGTGCAGCTCAGGGCTCCCACCAGCACTGACTGTTCTTCAGGGGAAACCACACAGGAAATGCAGGTACCAAGCGCATGTGTGGTCTGAGCTACATCTCTCCTCCAGTCTCCCTGGACTGTGCTGGAGACCTGCATGGGTTGGGCAGAACAGCTTTGAATATAAAACCCCTCGGCTAGCCGTGCTGAATCAGGTTTCAAACTGATGCAAGTTTGCCCTGCGTCCACACTAGTGACCTCCTAAATCATTTCCACTGCGATGTCCTCCGGGTACTGATCCCGCTCTTCTCAGCTCAGCCCCCAGAAGCAGTGCATTCTGGGAAACTAAGAACTCTTCCCCCCATGCCCCTGAGCATTGAGGGGCAGAGTGGGAGGGGATGTATGGATCTGTATAAATCACTGGCCACGGCATGTTCGGTGTCCCCAGTAGTGCTTGATCTGCGGAGGATGTGGGTCTGTTACAGCCCCCCATACAGCCCCTGGCTCTCTGGTTCGCACTGTAGAGAGGCTCATGCTTTTCGCTCTGAAGCTGCCTGGTTCAGTTCCTGCTGGTGCTTGTCACATGTGCCTGCCTGCATTTTCCAGTCCTTGAAACATCCTGCATTGTGGGCACCAGAATTGGATGCAGGATCCCGGCAGGACTCACACCAGGGCCAAAGCCAGAGGTAAAATAACCTCCCAGCTCCTACTCGAGATTCCCATTTATACACCCCAGGATCACATTAGCCCTTTTGTCCACAGTGTCGCACTGGGAGCTCATGTTCAGCTGATCATCCACCATGATCCCCAAAGTTCGCTGTCCTTCCACGCTCACGGGCTTTGTGCTCATCGTGTCCTGTAGCATGTGTGAGGGCAGAGTGCTGGTATGTGTGTTAGTGTCAGGCTGGGGCAGGGCTCAAAGAGGGCAGAGTTAAGGTTGTGTTGTGGGGCGGAGATTTTCCCTCTGTGTTTATATGTATCAGTGACCTGCATTCGTTTGCTGGAATAGCTGCGTATCACACTGTGTGTTTTTTAACCAGCTCGTGCTGCTACAATCCGGCAGGTCAATAGAGAGGTTTTCAGAATTAGTGCAGGTGGTAGGAAGAATTGCAACCAGCCAGAGAGCTCGCTGGAAATTTTTGTAGTCACTTCAGCAAACACACAAGCATGAGCCTGACCCAGGGGCTCTCACAGGAAATTGTCTTTGGTCAAGAAATTGCTTAGCACCTGGGGGGTTGTTCACACTATCAGCATCCTCTGATCCTGCGGGCTAGCTCAGATCAGCGCTTCCTGTCCGTGCTAGGAGCTGCCATTTGCTGCTATCACCTCCTGACACTGAGGTTGGGCCCCGGGGGAGGAGCCAGTAGCAGCAGAACAAAGGGTGGTGATGGGAGCTGGCCCTGTGAAGTGGGGTTTGAAGAGGGATCTGAAGGTGGATTGAGAGCTCCTTTGAGCCCTAGGAGAGAGAGGCCAATCCAGACACTGGGGAATGTAGGCCAAAGGGGGAGAAGATGGAGAATCAAGGAGGAAGGAGGTGGTGGAGTGGGGTTAGCAGAGACCTTCCCCTGGGGACATAACCTCTGTACCTGTGACACAACCTCTCTATTTACCTGCTGGATTGTCGCAGCATGGGCTGGTCAAACAACACACAATCTGATAAGCAGCTGTTCTAGCAAACAAGCATAGGTCACTGATGTATAAACACTCAGAGGGAAAATCCCCATCTCGCAAAACAACCTTAACTCTGCTGTCTTTGAGCCCTGCCCCAGAGTACAAACATCCCCTCCCACTGCTGCCTCTCAATGCTCTGAGGGGGCAGTTTCCAAGAATGCACTGCTACTGGGGGCTGAGCTAGTCCCCACTAATCCCTATTGTGGATCAAGCCCAGGGACAGTTCCCTGGATGTGGGAGCTATGGAAGGAGAAGGCGAGAGTCATAAGTGGAGCTACACAGCCCAGCGCCAGGGCTGAGATCCCAAACAGCCCTTCTGCCTATAGGGCAGCTTCAGGAGGTCGCCATAAATCAGACTCATTGAGGCCCTCTGGGCTGTGCTGGGGCCCCTGCAGCCTTGAGAGGAGCCCACAATCCACGAGGATTCAAAGATGCTTAAAGTCACCACCCCCAGCCCCCTGAGCTGTGAGTTCTGTTCTGCACTATTAAGAATCCCATGCAGAGGCAAATTCAGGTTTCCTGGGGCCCTGGGCCAGACCAAGTGGTCCACCACTTCTGCTTGTGGCCCCACCCCCTTCTGCCTGTGGCACAGCCCCACCCGTTTCTGCCTCTTCCCTGGGGCCCACCCCTGTCCCCCCCACTGCAACCCCGAAAACCCTTTTGCTCCTTTCTGCTCCCACCTGGCTGCAGTCCCAAGACCAGAGAAGCTCTGTCCCTGTGCCATGGCCCCTGGGCACAGGGGGGCGGGGAGAGGTGAGAGCCCCTCGAGTCCCAAGGCTGCAGCAGGGGTCCAGGTTCTGGGGCTTCTCTGGCCACCCCTCGCACTTCTGCAGGGGCCCAGGGTCGGGATATTGGGGCTTCTTTCACTGCCTGGTGCTTCTGCTGGAGACAGTATCTGGGGGTGGGGTTGGGGGCTGCTGGGGGGATTCCGCAGCCCATCCTGCCTGGCACTGCTGCCAGGGAGCAGGGTCAGGGCGAGGGGGCTTCCCCCACCCTGCCCATCTGGCGGCTGGGGCTACGGGAGCTCCCAGTTGGCTGGAGCCCCTCACCATGGACCCCAGGGACCCAGTGGCTAATATGCCACTGATTTCATACATGCAAATCACATATGAAAATCATGAAATGGGCTACAAATGCAATAAAAAATTAAAAAGTTTAAGTGGAGGGGTTCGGTGCCACAGATGCTCCTCGCTGGTCCTGGTGCATCATTTGGTCTAAGGCCAGTCCTGATTCTGCCTCTTTAAATGGTCGGTTACTCTGTGCTTAGAGCCCAGCCTCACTTTCCTTGTTCCTGCTTGGTGCCAGAAGAATCAGTCTCTACATAGCAGCTGGGTGTGATTAAATCAGCTTCCTCACTCTGGGCTTTAAATATAACACAGTGATTCGCTGGATTCAGGCCCAGCCTGCAGCTTCTGCATGTGAGCAGGACACCACATAGGAAGTAAAAACGCACGGCCCGACAGGCATCCTGAGAGCCAGACATGACTCGTGGTGACCCCCTTGCTAAGCTTCTAACAAACTGCTTCCCATGATCAACTCCATCTGCTCCAGAGAGGCTATTTTCCACTGGGCGTTTCCCACACAGATTCTCTAGCCAGAGGAGATCCCGTGTGTGCACATGCAAAGTTTGAGCTTGACGGCTGTGACTTGCCCACAATCACCCAAGGAGTCTGGGGCAGAGCTGGGGGCTGAGCCCACATCTGCTGAGTCCCAGCCCTGTGCCATAACCCCAAGGCTAGGCTCTCTCTCTCGGTTCAGTTTATCTTTGTAAATCCATCAGTCTCTTCTCCATAGGTGTGCGCAGCCCACTTCATTAGGGTGTACGCCCAGGGAGCCCTGCCCTAGCCCTGCCCCCATCCACTCCCTCCTATTTCCCTCCCTCTGACTTCCCCTCTCAGAACCCCCCTGCCCCCAGGCAGACCCCCGGGACTCCCATGCCCCATCCAACTGCTCCCCATCCCCTGACAGGACCCCCAGAACTCCTGACCCATCCAACACCCCCACTCCCTGTCTCCCCCAACCCCTCTCACATCCCTACCTCCTGACAGCCCCCCCAGAACTCCTGACTCATCCAACCCCCCCCAGATCCTTGTCCCCTGACCACCCCCTCCAGTAGAACCCCTCCAACCCTCAACTGCTCCCCCTCGACCCGTCCTTTGATCCTGCCTGACCCTATCCACCCCACCCCGGAGAACACAGGGACTCCATGCCACATCCAATCCCCCCTGCTCCCTGATGCCCCTCTCCAAAACCCTGCCCCGTAAACACCACCCCGGACTCCACCCTATCCAACCCACCCTGTTCCCTGACTGCCCCCACCCTTATCAAACTCCCCTGCCCCGGACCCCTTACTATGAGATGAGGGTCCTAACCTCCCCATGGAGCCAAACACTGTCCTGCAGGAGTGCGCAGCCCCGGACTCCAGAGCGCTGCACACGCAGCGGCATGGCTCATGGGGTGAGGGGAGCGTGTCTGACTCCTCGGGGAGCCCTGGCCCCCAGAGCGCTGCACGTGGTGGCATGGCTCCAGGGGAGGGGGGCGCGTGTCTGCCTCACCCAGAGCGAAACACTGCCCCGCGCGAGTGCACAGCCCCAGCCCCCAGAGCGCTGCGAGCTTGGCGGCATGGCTCCAGGGGAGGACAGAATGTGGGGGAGGAACCGGTGGCTTGCTGTGCTTGGCCGGGTGCTCCAGCCCAGGAGCATGGACCCCGCGGCTTGCCGCGCCAGGGAGAGAAGCCATTTGCCCACCCCTGCATTAGGGTGTGCCCAGGCACATCCTGTGCGCACATCTGCTCTCATAACTGACTCTACAAGGTTCAAGGCAGGAGCGGATCATGCTGCTTGTTCTCACTTGACAGTGCTGCATGACCCTGTCCCTGCCCACATCTCTGTCCCTAGCTTTGCCCCCATTCCAGTTCTTGGGCTGAACTCACTGGATCACAGGAATTGCCAGACCAAGCTGGCTTTATGACTCGCGGGGCCCAGTTGGAATGCTCGGCAGTGGTCCGGGGCTTCGGCAGTGGGGGGGTCCACTCCGAGTTTTCTGTGGCAGCGAAGAACCCCCTGCCACCGAAATGCGGCCAAAGACCCCCGGAACAGGGCCCCCTTAGGTGTGGGGCCCTCTTCGGCGCGAGGCCTGATTCCGGGGAATCAGGTGAATTGGCTTAAAGCCAGCCGTGCCGGGGATCCCTCTACCCATTCTCCTGTCTGTGACATTGGCCAGCACCAGAGGAAGGAGCAAGATACCCCACAGTTCTATGATAACCTGTGCCCCGGGGAAGGTCCCTCCTGACCCCACTCCACCACCACCTCCCTCCTTGGTCCTTCATCTTCTCCCCCCTGGGCCTACAAGGGTTTGTTCATGCAGCCTCCAGTGTCTGGATTGGCCTCTCTCCCACCCAGGGCTTAAAGGAGTCTCTCAATCCACCTTCAGATCCCTCTTCAAACCCCACTTCACAGGGCCAGCTCCCATCACTGCTCTTTGCTCTGCTGCTACTGGCTCCTCCCCGGGGGCCCAACCTCAGTCTCAGGTTTAATGACCTGCTCTTTCATGCTACACAACACTGATCTTGCATTTTCCTGTCGTTAGCCTTTGCCCATCCCCACCCACATCCCCTGCAGCCCTGCCCATCTCAGCAGTGGGAGAGGCTGGTCTTTGGGACACAGGCAGAGCCTGGGGAGTGGGAGGTGAGAGCAGTAAATGGCAGCACCCAGCATGGACAGGAAAAGCTGATCTGAGCTAACCCGCAGCATCAAAGGATGCTGATGGTGTGAACAACCCTCCTGATGTTACACGAGTTCTTGACCAAAGGCAATTTCCTGTGAAAGCCCCTGGGTCAGGCTCACGCTCGTGTATTTGCTGAAGTGGTTACAATCAATTTCCAGGGAGCTCTCTGGCTGGCTGCAATCCTTCCTAGTGTCGAACTGCCTACACTAAATCCGAAAACCTCTCTATTTATCTACCAGATTGTAGGTCACTGATGTATAAACACTCAGAGGGAAAATCCCCACCCCGCAAAACAACCTTAACTCTGCCCTCTTTAAGTCCTGCCCCAGCATGCCACTAACACACATACCAGCATTCTGCCTCACACATGCTAAAGGACACACTGAGCACAAAGCCCATGAGCACTGTAGGACAAAGAACTTTGGCGGTCATGGTGGACGATCAGAAGAACATGAGCTGCGGCCAAACATAGCCAGTGAGAGCCTGGGATGTATAAACGGGGGAATCTGGAGAAGGAGCCAGGAGGTTATTTTATCTCTGGATTTGGCCCTGGTGCAACCGATGCTGGGATCCTGAGTCCAGCCACAATCCAGGAAGGATGCTGATAAATTGCAGAGGGGTCAAAGAGGACACAGGAGGATGATTAAAGGATTGGAAACGCATGCATGTGAGCATAACAAGCACCAGCAGGAACTGAACCAGGCAGCTTCAGAGCTAAAAACATGAGCCTCTCTACAGTATGAACAAGATAGCCAGGGCCTTTACGTGGGGTTGTAACAGACCCACATCCTCTGCAGATCTGCACAGCTAGGGCATGGAACATGCTGTGGCCAAAGATTTATACAGGTCCATACATCTGTTACGGACTCCCCGGGCGATGCTCTGGAACAGCTCCCCACAGAGCTCGGCAGGATTTTGGGGAGCCTCCTCTCCCTTGGAGAAGACTTGTTCAGGGCAAGAAGCTCACATGTCTTTACCTCCTGCGTCTCTCCTTGGAGCATTCAGCATCCTCTGCCCCTCCATGCGCTTCCCACAGCGAGCCCACCCAGGCGGGGTCCTGGGGAAGCCACAGGGTCCTGCATCCCCACTTGGCAGTCAGGACGTGACTCTCAGTCAGCTCAGCTAAAACCATAGGTTTATTCCGATGACAGGAACAGGGTCTAAAACAGAGCTTGTAGATACAGCAAACCAGACCCCTCGGCCGGGTCCATTCTGGGGGTCAGTGAGCCAGACCCCCAGGTTTGTACTTCACTCCTCATCCCCAGCAAGCTTCAGACTCACCACCCCCTCCAGCCCCTCCTCTCTGCTCAGCTCCTTTCCCGGGCCAGGAGGTCACCTGATCTCTTTGTCTCCAACACTTTCAGCTGGCACCTTTGCAGAGGAGGGGCCCAGGCCATCAGTTGCTAGGAGATAGAGTGTCAGACATTTAGGTGCACTGGCCCTTTGCTCTACCAGATACTTAAGAACTGCCTAGGGGACACTGAGGCACCAACACAGTATTTAGAGAAAACATTAAGAACATTCCTAGTTCATCACAACATCCCCTCCCAGTACTGCCCCTCAATGCCCTGGTGGGTTTGCTGAGTTTCCCAGAATGCACTGCTTCTGGGGCCTGAGCTGGGAAAAGCGGGATCGGTACCCAAGCACATCACAGTGGAAATGATTTAGGAGGCCGCTAGTGCAGATATAGAGTGAGCTTACATTAGTTTGAAACCCAGTTCAGCAAAGCCAGCCGAGGGGCCCTGACCTGCTTGCATTCAAAGCTGTTCTGTCCAAACAGTGCAGGTCTCCTGTACAGTCCAGGGAAGTTGGAGGAGAGGATGTAGCTCAGACCACACATGTGCTTGGTACCTGCATTTCCTGTGTGGTTTCCCTTGAAGAACGGTCAGTGCTGGTGGGAGCCCTGAGCTGCACAGACCGAGTCTGAGGGCCAGTTAATGGGGGAACCTCCTTTCTCCCCTCTGAGAAATCAAACCAAGGATGCACTTGGCCAATGGAGGATGAAGAAGACTACACGGTATTAAACCTCCGGCCAAAGCAGAGACAACCAGGCCGCCCCCTGGGAGCTGGGCCCCAAGGTAAGTGACTGAGCATCCTCCCGGGGCATCTACTTTCACAACGCAGCAATTACAGGGGGTGACTGGGGCTTCAAAGGGACTCACAGGAGCTGAAATTTATTGGGAGTCGGGTGCCCAGCTCCACTGGACGGCTCTGACAGTCCCTGCCTGGGCCTTTGCATGCTGCATTTCAGAGAGGGGATGAGGGAAAGTGTCCGGGGATGAACGGACAATCCATAGAATGAAGCACAACTCCCTGCAGGAGAGAGTGAGTGAAGATACTCCCTGTATTTCCAATGTCATCGCTAAGGGCTTAAGCTGGCTAATACTCGTAGGTGGAGGATTTACTATTGTGAGTAGCACCATTGACTTCTGGCATTTTCTTCAGCATTGCACAGTGGGAAAGTATCAAACCAACAAAGCACCCAGTAAACGTCAGGGCTACGACAAATCCACTGGTGCGGTGCTTGGCTACCATCAGTAAGTGTATTTTCAGCAGACATTGAATGCAAACAATTGGATATGTTGACACTGCTGTGACAGACAATGGAAAAATGCACTGTAGCCTTATTATGAAATCTGACTGTGCATCATCATTTAGGAGGTTCCCAGAGCCTAGGATCTTGGTCTAAATCAGAAATTCTCTAACTGGGGGTCGGGACCCCTCAAAGGGTTACTAGGTTATTACATGAGGAGTCGCAAGCTGTCAGCCTCCCCTCCAAATCCCGCTTTGCATCCAGCATTTATAATGCTGTTAAACATATAAAAAAGTGTTTTTAATTTATAAGGGGGGGTCACACTCAGAGGCTTGCTAAGTGAAAGGGGTCACCAGTACAAAAGTTTGAGAACTACTGGTCTAAATGAAGACTGATGCTGCATTTTCCATAAAGATGAGGTAGCCAGACAATGTTGCACCAATTTAATGTGAACATTAATGGTCACAGCTGTTAATTCTTTCCTTCCTTTCCAGGCTAAGACCTGGAAAATACCACAATAAATCTCCCCCTGTATTTGTGTGAATTTTTAATCACAACCATAGTTGTGTGTTGGGCCCCTTTTGCGCTCACTTTCTGCAACTATCCCAGCTAACAAGCTGCCAGGCCGGAATAATTGCTTGGGAAATTATTATATGCTTGGAGACAGGGATTTTTCAGGCAAATATTGGAGAAGTTCCCCAGCAAAGGGCACAGTCAGGTTCCAGTCTGCTGGAGAAGGGGGTCTGTAGAGGGCAAGGGAGGAGGTGTGGTACAGCACCATCAGGTGGTCACTGCAGGTATCTTTCAGGATGGGCAGTGGCAGGAGGGCACAGGCTAGAGAGACACCTGGGGTAGGTCTACACCCTGCAGCTGGGAGCATGTCTCCCAGCCCAGGTAGAGACACGGACTAGCTGTGGTTGAGCTAGTTTGTTAAAAATAACCATGTGGACATTGCTGCATGGGGCAGCCCATGCTCAGGTGGCTAGCTTGAGCCACCACCCATACTGCACTGTCCACACAGCTGTTTGTAGCACGCTACCTTGAGCAGAGCTACTGCATGTCTGTCTACCTGGGCTTGGAATCCTACCTCCCGGCGGCAGTGTAGACATGCACCCTTGGAGCTGGTGTTCCGGGGTTCTCAGAGTGCAGCTGCTCCTGCTGCAGCAAGGAGAAACATAACCCACCAAGGGGGCTGCACTGGCCCCAGAGAGGACACTTCCCTGGGTGTGTTGTTGTTCCTCATGCTGGCGGCTGACAGTGCATCACCAACAGGGACTCTAGACGTCCATTTGCCCTGGAAAAACACGGTATTTGCAGGTGGGGGTGGGGGGCAGGATTTACAGAGAAGATTTAGTTTTTACATTTTGTGAAAAAAATAAACCATATATTAATTAACTATTCACTAAATTTGACTGAAAGTCCCAGCATCACTTATTCAATGCGCGCAACCATCCCCTCTTGTGGTTGATTTTTGGATGTGCTTTAAATTGACATAGCTAAACATACACCAATAAACTGCTTCTGGCGTATAGAGGTTACTCAATGGCATACAGGAGGTGTGTTTTAATGCATCTCAACTTTCATGTCAGCCTCCAGGAGTAACTCAGTACACAAGTAATGTTAATATAAAAGCAATTTTTCTTTATTTTTTGTGCATTTAAAAAAATTTCTGAAGATAAAGAATACAGACATCGAAATAAGAAATACAAATTGCAATTCTATTAATTTTATGTTATTGTAATGATTGATGGTGCTGGTAAGCTTCAAACTTGTTTAAAACTTGTAAATATATCGCTAAACATGGTGTTCAACTCATACCTCTATATATTGTGGCTCAGAAAACTAAAGTTCAGTGTTTCATTTTAATCACAGAAAAATGAGGATTGTTATATTTTTTTATCAGAGAATTTGGGATTGGGGCTTTTATCACAGAAAACTAGGACCCCTGGTCATCAAACACGACTCTTTCAGGTTCCCCTCGGTACCCGCACTGGATCTGGATGGCCCTAGGGCTGGCCGGGGCCGGGTGCCTCATCCTGCTGGGAGTAGTGGTAGCACTGGCTGTCTGGGGTGAGTAACTCAAAGCCGCTGAGGTGTTTAACAGGCACACGGACGTTATTTGTACTAGAGGGTTGCACAGTTTGTGTCAAGCTCACTGTATCCAGCAGGGTCTCCTGGCAGCCTCCTCACCACCACTTTAGGGACTCCCTACATCCCCACTCCCACCCTCATCTCATCTATATGCCCCCATGTTCCTCTCCCCCCCATTTCATTGTCCCCCATCCTTCCTCTTCCATGACAAGAGCTCTGTGAGTCCCCCATGTCCCTTGCCCCACAGACCATTGTCCCCCATTCTCCCCTCCATGCCAGGGGCGGTGTCTGTGCCGCCTTTCTCCCTTGTCAGGGGTTCTGCATATGTGCCCCATTCCTCCCTCCCCACATACCAGGGTCACACATTGTCCCCACCCTCCATAGCAGGTTCTGTGTGTTCCCCTCATTTCCAGGTCCTCACTTTCCCCTCTTAGGTTTGCACCCTGGCCAGGTTTTCCCAGGATTGCCCCTTTGTTGAGGTCGCTGTCCTGGGAGATCTGCCCAGGTGCTCAGTGCACGATTCCAGCTGTCCAGTTTTATGGGCTCAGAATCACCCTGGGTATTTGTACCACAAAGGTGGCAACCTTCCTCTGCTTCCCCATCTCTACTCCAGGTCTCTGCTTCCCCCCACCACTGCCTCATGCCTCTACAAACCATCCCTATAAGGCTCTTATTTCTGTTAGAGGCCAGGCTACAGACAGAGTAGCTGCTTGTGATCTACACAGGCAACAGTTGGAGATGCCAGAGAGACTTTCTGCCTGTGGAACCAGGCAACCTGGGAGCCCTGATTTTCCCCTGAATCCGACTTTCTTGGTGTTCTGATTTGCAACAGAATCAGTTGGATTCTTCCCATCGGTGCCTAGAACAGTCCCTGGAATGGCAGAATGAGTCAGAGGCGGCATTCCAAAGTTATTGCGTTACAGAGAAAAGCCACACTGTTGGTTCCAGGCCCTCACTTTGCTCAGCCTAGTACAGCTGCACTGAGAGGCACAGGCGAGATTAGGGCTTCATAAAACATACCACGAGCCAACCCCTGCTCCAAGGTGCTAAGAGTCCAGCTAAGCACCATGAATCCCCACCTCCTTCCCCACTGCGAGCCCAGCTCCAAGTCCAGTCCGTGTGTGAATGGCATCCTGGACACTTAATCACCATCCCACGGGTCAGGTGTTATCCCAGCAAGTGCAGTTAGAAGCTTAGTACTTGACACTTGTATGAGCTGGCTAGGACAGGGTCACTGTTACACACGCAGGGGAAGTGGGACACTCAGTCTGTGTGTAACCCTTCTGCTGTGTGGTGTCACAAGTAACAAGGGCCGGGTTCAATATCTAGGGGTTCCTCTTAACACAGAACCAGCTCAAGCCCCCACCCAGTTATCTGGGAAAACTAAACACCCCTGGGTGCCTGTAAGAGGTAATACTTCCCCACCCGCCAGCACAGTGTCTGTTCTGCAAACAAAAACTTTTAGTTAAAGGGAACCCAGCATTTATTTGGGAAAACACCCCCTCCATGACTGAAAGTGCAAACACCCACCCCACCGTACTCTGGGCAGTGTCCTTTGCCTCAGTTTCCCACCTTGCAGTGTAAAAGTACGACGAACAAATATCCCTTTTAATACGCTGTGATGGGCTCGATCACAGAAACTCCCTTGGAGCTGCCCACTGATCTGCCAAGACTACTTCTGTCCCTGCTTTCCTGCCCTCCCAGCTTGGGACTTCAGTGCCCTGCCTGGTTTGAGCCAGACCTGCTAGCCTGCTGCAAACCCAGACTCAAGTCTGAACCATGTCCCCTAACAGCTGTAGGCGTAACTGAAAGCAGCTTAAGAAGTGTTCCTGTCTTTAACACTCAGATGTCCAACTCCCAATGGGGTCCAAACCCCAAATAAATCTGTTTTACCCTGTATTAAGCTTATATAGAGTTAACTCATAAATTGTTCGCCCTCTATAACACTGATAGAGAGATATACACAGCTGTTTGCCCCTCTCCCAGATATTAATACATACTCTGGGTTGATTAATAAGTAAAAAGTGATTTTATTAAATACAGAAAGTAGGACTGAAGTGGTTCCAAGTAACAAACAGAACAAAGTGAATTACCAAGCAAAATAAAATAGAACATGCAAGTCTATGCCTAATACAGTAAGAAACCTGAATACAGATAAAAACCTCACCCTTAAAAGAGTTCCAGTAAGCTTCCTTTTACAGACTAGTCTCCTTCTAGTCTGGGTCCAGCAGTCACTCACACCCCCTGTGGTTATTGTCCTTTGTTCCAGTTTCTTTCAGGTATCCTTGGGAGTAGAGAGACTCTCTCTTGAGCCAGCTGACGACCAAAATGGAGGGGTCTCCCAGGGATTTAAATAGACTTTCTCTTGTGGGTGGAGACCCACTGCTCTCTCCTATGCAAAGTCCAGCTCGAAGATGGAGTTTTGGAGTCACACGGGCAAGTCACATGTCCACGCATGACTCAGTTTTTACAGACAGCACCCATTGTCCGCATGTTACCTTGAATGTTCTCATGTAGACTTAGAATCATAGAATCAAAAGGTTGGAAGGGACCTCATGAGGTCATCTAGTCCAACCCCCTGCTAAAGGCAGGACCACTTTCCCTAAATAATCCCAGCCAGGGTGCGGTCTAGCCAGACCTTAAATAGCTCTAAAGATGGAGATTCTACCAACCTCCCTAGGTAACCCATTCCAATACTTCACCACTCTCCTAGTCAGAAAGTTTTTTCTAATATCCAGCCTCGACTTCCGCAACTGCAACTTCAAACGCATTGCTCCTTAGTTCTGTCCTCCGTCACCACTGAGAACAGCCTATCGCTCCCTCCTCTCCTTGGACGCATCTGTCCTTCAAAGTAGTTGAAGCGTTGCTATCAAATCCCCCTTAGTCTTCTCTTCTGCAGGCTAAAAAGCCCAGTTCCTTCAGTCTCTCTTCATAAGTCATGTGCTCCAGTCCTCTAATCATTTTTGTTTGCCACTTCCGCTGGACTCTCTCCAATTGGTTCCACGTCCTTTTTGTTAGTCTGTGGCGCCCAAAAACTGGACACAATATTTCCAGATGCGCCTCACCAGTGCCGAATAGAGGGGAATAATCACTATCCCTCGATCTGCTGGCAACACTCCTACTAATACAGCCCAGTATGGGTCTATTAGCCTTTTGCTACAAGAGCACACTGTAGGCTCATGTTCAACTTTCCATCATACCGTAACCCCAAGATCCTTTTCTTCAGCACTGCTACTTAGCAAAACAGTCCCCAAGCCTGTAGCATGTGCATGGGGCGTTTTTTCTGTCCTAAGTTTGCAGGACTTTGCACTTGTCCTTTGTGAACTTCATGAGGTTTCTTGTGGCCCACTTCTCCAATTTGTCTAGGTCTCCCTGAATCCTATCCTTGCCCTCCAGTGTGTCCACCACTCCCCCCAACTTGGTGTCATCTGCAAATTTACTTAATGTGCAAACTATCCCATCATCAAGATCATTAATGAAGACACTTCTTATGTGGATTGGAGCCTTCCAAGATCCATTGTGAGTTAAGTGCTTCTTGATTGGCACTTAACTTGCAAATTCCTTTCTAAAGAAGCTGACCAAATGCCTTACTAAGGCTACTTAAAAATCAAGCAAGTACAGTCAATATTCATAACTTCAAATACAATGACACATGCATACAAATAGGATTAATACATTCAGCAGATCATAACTTTTACGGAGATATATTGCATAGCATATGTAGCATAAAACATATACCAGTTATGTCATATATACATTCATAAGCATATTTCCATAAAGCCTTATGGAGTGCACTGTCATATACACCACACACCACTCCCCTGCTGCACCCCACACACATCCTTAGGGCTTGGCTACACTTGGAATTTCAAAGCACTGCCACAGCAGCGCTTTGAAGTGTGAGTGTGGTCAGAGCGGCAGCGCTGGGAGAGAGCTCTCCCAGCGCTGCATGTAAACCACATCCTTTACGGGTGTAGCGTGCAGTGCTGGGAGCCGTGCTTCCAGCGCTGCAGCCCTGATTACACTGATGCTTTACAGCACTGCATCTTGCAGCACTCGGGGGTGTTTTTTCACACCCCTGAGCGCGAAAGTTGCAGCGCTGTAAAGTGTGAGTGTAGCCAAGCCCTTAGTCAGCAAAGACTCAGAGTTCAGAGGTGCAGATCCCCTCTGCACTCTGTACTTGTGTACCTACATTGCCATTTTGCAGTCCAAACCCAAGGCAGCTGACACAGGCCAATCACAGGGTGTTTAACTGCTCTGTAGACATACCCTGACTCTTCAGGCACAAGCCACAGACAGTCATCACTCCACCCCTACTCTCAACTTCAGTGGGATTTGGCATCCCGACCTCCTGCTTAGCAAGTGAGGTTCAGGTGAGGGTGACCCCCTCACTCAGGGCAGGCTAAGCACAGTCCTGCTGCCCTTTAACCGGACAATCAGGAGAACAACATTTCATTATCCTGTGTTCAAATTTAAACATTTTTATTAAAGCTAATGTTAAAAGTATCCAATAACACAGGTTAAGGAAAGAGGGTCTGTACATCTGGGTATAATGCTTAAAGTATCCAAAAATACAAAGTTTGGTTTAAAAATCATAAAATACATATAGTCCATAATCTGCAATATCCCAAATTTAGGTTAATAAATGTAACAATACAGTTTAGATATTAGCATCCAAATATTCGGATATATCATTCATAAAAGGTTACACTAAGAGTAGCTTGCAAAAGCATATATAGCAATGAGTGTAGGTTATCCCATAGCAGTTGAGAATTTAGGCTAGGTTGTCTCTCAGTAAATACAATCCATGAGAGAGGTATTTCAGTTACTTTCCTGACTTCGCTTCTCAACGGCACTCTAGCTCATCTCTCCTGGTATTGCCGTTGTCCGGTGATGTGTTCTAAATAGATGTCCCTTGACCACTTGATGACATCTGATACCATGAGTTGCTGCTAGGGTGACCAGACAGCAAATGTGAAAAATCCAGACGGGGGTAGGGGGGTTAATAGGAGCCTATATAAGCAAAAGACCCGAAAATCGGGACTGTCCCTATAAAATTGAGTTAAGTATAAGAGGGGTAGCCATGCTAGTCTGGATCTGTAAAAGCAGCAAAGAATCCTGTGGCATGTTATAGACTAACAGATGTTTTGGAGCATGAGCTTTCGTGGGTGAATACCCACTTCGTCAGATGCATGTAGTGGAAATTTCCAGGGGCAGGTGTATATATGCAAGCAAGCTAGAGATGACGAGGTTAGTTCAATCAGGGAGGATGAGGCCCTGTTCTAGCAGTTGAGGTGTGAAAACCAAGGGAGGAGAAACTGGTTCTGTATAAAATTGGGGCATCTGGTCACTCTAGTTGCTGCACCAGCCAAGTATAGAACTGACCAATGCCGCATTTCCACAACACTAGAGCAATTTATAACCCAGCACCAGCCAAAATTGATCACTTTGGTAAAGCGGGTCTGTCTGCTGAATGCCTAGGCAGAGTAGGCGTGTCTATGCAAATACATTCTGCTCCTGAGACCTTCCCCCAGTTCATCACTAAATATCAGGGGAGAGCTCATCAGACCCTGCTTACAGGTGTAGTGAATGAGTTTCTCTCTCTGCCCCTGGCCTAGCTGCGATGGAACCTGGATTTTACACCCTCTACAGGCTGGTTTCTAATCCCTAAATAGTTGCCTTTGAAGTGACTGTGACGCTGTTTTGAAGTTTCCCAGTTGCACGTCTCGTGTGAAGGACAGACCAGAGGAGCTACAAACGCATCAGAGAATGAGGGTGCCAGAATTATCAGTAGCACTGAATGCAGCTCCTGCCTGGAGGACTTCCGGTCTCGCTTGAAATCAATTCTGTGTGAACCCCACGATGGCAGCTTGGCAGGTAACCCCGGCTCCTACTGTCCCAGAACCAGGAGTCGCTCTCCCTGGAAGAGTTTGCAGGACTCTCCCTGTGACTGAAAACCCAGTCACCGTGTTAAAGGGACACTGTCAGCGTGAAATACAATAGGCTAGATTCTCATTTGCACCAAGGTCCCTTTATTTACACTGCTCCAGCATTGCCATCCCCTGCTGCTCAAAAACCATTAGTCAGGCCCTCAAAAATCATATGATTTTAGAAAAATAACACTTTTGTGGTTTGGAGGGTTTTTTTGGTTTTTTTTCTTACTTTCTGGTTTCTGAGCTTCTAGGTTGCACTAAAGTCACATTTTCAAACTTTTCTTTTTTTTTAAAAAAAGTGAAATTCTCACAATCCCCTGACTCCAAGAGCTGGGGCTCAAAGGAAAAAACGTCAAATATAATTAAACTTGTGATTAAATGTGAGAGTTGGCAACACTGCCACTTGGGCAGTGAAAAGGAGGCTAAATATAGGAGAAAATTTACAGTTTCCACAGGAACACTTTTATTTTAACCAAAAACTGAAAAATTTCAACTGAAACATTTTCTGCAGTGATTTTCATTCTGAAAGACAAAGGCAATTTTTTGGGTCAAGAAAAGTGGACAGAAAATTTTCTATCAATTATGCTCATAGCTACAGCAGGAGAACAATGTTCAGCCAGCAGGGTGATGTTTAAGTTGGGTTGGGGGACGACCTTTTAATATGCTTGAATGCTTTGGGTGTCGTTGTGATGTGCTATACACCCCAAGTGCCCCTGTCTTTTTTCACTTCATCCATCACAGTGGGTGGGTGCCAGACACATGCTGTAGCTACCTTTGTCTGTACCAATATGGCTGGGTTACTCTCCCTTGTTGGCTGCAGTGGTATTGTGGCCGGGTTGATCCCAGGATGTTAGAGAGACAAGACCATGGGCCAACTTCTGATGGTGAAAGGTACCATCATGGTGAAACTTTGAAGCTCCACAGAGCTCTTCTTCGGGTTTCTTCTGATTTCCTCCCCCAGCCCGGAAGAAGAGCTCTGCAGAGCTCCAAGTTTGTATCTTCCACCAACAGAAGTTAGTCCAGGAACAGGAATTACCCAGCTTGTCTCACTCTTTCCTTGTTGCCGTCGTCCTCTTTATCTCCATGTTTCACATCAGATGTCTAGACTGGGAGCGCTTTGTGGCAGAGATTGTCTTACTATGTGTGTGCAGCAGGGGTAAGTGACTGTCTGTAGTGTGTGTTTTGTTTGTGTTTGGGGGTTACTTGCTGTGTGCTGAGCTTGTGTTTGTCAGTCTGGTTGTTTGGTTGGTTGTTTGAAGGACCATGTGCTGTGGCTGGCAGTTGGAAGCTGTGAGCTTCAAAGGAAGGTTTGAAAGCTAGAAGCCTCTGTTAATTGCCTGAACCTTAGTCAGTGGGTAGGGCTCTCACACAGGCCAGGGCTTTATAAAGCAGTGCACAACCGACCAGGGAGCTTTGCTAACAGGGAGTTTTTCAAGGGAGTTTGGCAGGGGAGTGAGAAGAGGGGCAAGGGTGTTAGGGTATCCTCTCGCACTGAGGTTACCTCTCTGGAGGGAACACCAGTCACTAGGAAAAGGCAGGTGTTAGTAATGGGAGATTCGATCATTAGAAACGTAGACAGCTGGGTTTGTGATGACCAGGAGAACCGTATGGTGACTTGCCTGCCTGGTGCGAAGGTTGCAGATCTCTTGAGGCATCTAGACAGACTTATGTCTAGTGCTGGAGGGGAGCCGGTGGTCATGGTACATGTAGGTACCAATGACATAGGAAAGGGTAGGAGAGATGTCCTGGAAGCCAAATTTAGGCTGCTACGGAAGAGACTGAAATCCAGGACCTCTATGGTGGCATTCTCAGAAATGCTCCCAGTTCCAACGCGCAGGGCCAGGTAGGCAGGCAGAGCTTCAGAGTCTCAATGCGTATTGGAATGAGACGATGGTGTAGAGAGGAGGGGTTTACGCTTCACTCATGTTAGGAACTGGGGAAAACTTTTTTGAGATGGGGGGAGCCTATACAGGATGAGATGGGCTCCACCTAAACCAAAGTGAACCAGACTGCTGGCACTTAAACATAAAGAGGTTGCAGAGCAGTTTTAAAACTAGAATGGGGAAAGCCGACTGCTGCAGAGGAGCCTGTGGATCGGATCAGAGACTCTCTTAGAGGAGAGTCTATGACAGAGATTCCTCTAGGTTATAGTCAGGAGCAGTGATGAAAGAGGATAATGTAAGGGCCAGATCAGATGAGAAAACAGTCACATATAAAAAGAATCTGATACATCAGAAAAGGGCAGACAACTAAACAGTGACACGGTTTTAAAGTGCTTGTACACAATGCTAGAAGTCTAAAATATAAGATGGGTGAACTAGAGTGCCTTGTGATAAAGGAGATATTGTTAGAATAGCATCACAGAAATCTGGTGGACTGAGAGCAATCAATGGGACACAATCATTCCAGGGTAACAAAATATATTGGAAGGACAGAACAGGTCATGCGGGGCGGGGGGGAGGCACTATATGTGAAAGAAAATGTAGAATCAAATGAAGTAAAAAATCTTAAATGAATCCACATGTTCCAATAGAATCTCTATGGATAGTAATTTCATGCTCTAATAAGAATATGATGTAGGGATCTATTATCGACCACCTGACCAGGACAGTAATAGTGATGATGAAATGCTAAGGGAAATTAGAGAGGCTTTCAAAATTAAGAACCTAATAATAGTGGGGGATTTCAATTATCTCCATATTGACTGGGAACATGTCACTTCAGGACGAAACGCAGAGACAAAATTTCTTGATACTTTAAATCAGGGGTCGGCAACCTATGGCACGCATGCCAAAGATGGCACGCGAGCTGATTTTTAATGGCACACTGCTGCCTGCCGGAGTCCCACCAGGCAGTACCATTCCATTAAAAATCTAGCCCAGCCCGGCCTGGCCTGCTCTTCTCGGCCCTCTACCCCCCTATCCCCTCCTGTGGGGGCCGGGGGCAGGGGGCAGAAGCTTGGTTCTTCCGGCTCCCCTGCCTCTTCCCGCAACGTGCTGGGTTTCTGCTCCTCCTCTGCTGCTGGCCAGTCAGCTGATGGCCCTTGCGAGGGAGGGGTTGGGAATGAGCAGAGTCAGCCTGCTCGCTGCTCCCAGCAAAGGCAGAGAAGAAACAGAGGCAGGGCCTTGGGGAAGGGTGGGGTGGAATAGGGGCATATCCCCTCCAGCCCCCTGCCCTGACCCCTCCCCACACACCTCCAATCTTCTGCCCTAAGCCCTGCACCCCGCACACACCCCAGACCCCTGCCCTGAGCCCTGACCCCACACACACACACCCAGCCCTCTGCCCTGAGCCCCGCCCACACCCCAGACTCCTGCCCTGAGCCCTGTACGACCCGCATACATACCCAGCCCTCTGCTTGACTCCTTCACCCCTACCACGACCCCAGCCCTGACTCTGGCACCCCCACACATACCCAGGCCCCCCACACCCTATGCCCTGACATCTTCACCCCCCTCACATGCCCCCAGCCCTCTGCCCTGACTCTTGCACATCCCCCACATCCCCAGCCCCCCCACACCCCATGCACCGCCGACATCCTGACTCTTGCATCCCCCACATCCCCACCCCCACCCTGAGCACCAAATGGGAGCACCTGCACCCCCCCACACACATTCCCACCTGCACCTCTCACATCAAATGGGAGCTGCCCAGGTAAGTGCCCCACACCCACACTCCTGCCCCAACCCTGAGTCCCCTCCCTCATTCTAGCTCCTGGCCAGACCCTTACACCCCAACTCCCAGCCTGCTCCTTCACCCCCAGCCCTGTGCTCAGTGCACTCCCACCCTCAGCTCAGTGCAGAGACAGAGGAAGAGAATGGGCCAGAACCAGGGAGAAGGTAGGTACCCACTGTATGTGAGCAAGGTTGGGACCCCAGACCAGCAGTGGGCTGAGTG
Source organism: Chelonoidis abingdonii (assembly GCF_003597395.2). Lineage (NCBI taxonomy): Eukaryota > Metazoa > Chordata > Testudines > Testudinidae > Chelonoidis > Chelonoidis abingdonii. The sequence continues at coordinate 4,464,455 of NC_133780.1, read as the reverse complement.
GGTCTGGCAGCCAGGATTCCAGCTGGCAGGAGCCGGCAGAGGGAACCCGAGCGGCATGGAAATGAGCCGTCAGCCACTGCAAGGTACTGGGGCCCGGCTGCCGCCCTGCACACCTGCTGCTAAGTTCTGGGTACTGGTTTGCCAAATGACCAGTCATCCCACGAGCTGGGGTACCTGGCCTGGTAGCGCCCTTCCCAGCTGGGGTCCCGGCGCGATAGGCCCCCTACAGCAACACGTCTCCGAGGCCTAAGGAGGTTAACAGAACCCCAGACCAGCAGTGGGCGGCGGGGCCAGACAGGTGTAAGATCGAAGCATTTTAATTTGAACTTTATAACTGAACGCATTCTTAACAAACATTTGAAAACCTTGTTATATTTTAACATACAACACATATTTTAGGTTATATGATTAATACAACATATAGACTAGCACACAAGACTTCCTAAAAAACCTTTTAAATGTATTTACCGTCGTGGAGCACACACCACAACATTAAGATCCAATAGTGAACTAAAATGAAGTCTCGGCACATTAAATCCACTTCTGAAAGATTGCCGACTCGCCAGCTTTAAATGACTGCTCCTTGGAGTAGCTGGTGCGGGAACGCCACCAGGGGAGAGGCAACCTAGATTTTAGTCTGATGGAGCACAGGAAGTGGTCCAGAGGTAACTATAGCAGGACCTCCGTTGGAAATATTTAGTGACCACTCAATAAATCAGCAAGAAATTACAGATCCCTAGTGGGGGGAATGAACGCCGCAAACAGCCCACACGATTGTGTCATTTCAATTACAAAAGAGGGGACACTAATGCAAACAATATGAGGGGTTAGTTTAACAGAAATTAAAAAGGTACAGTGACTAAGGTGACACATCCCTGCAAGCTCTCGCACAGACGCTCTCATGTAAAGATCACCATAGAAGGCCTCACTTAAAAGTACACTCTTCCCACCAAATTAAAAAACATAGTAAAAGAACTAAAAAAGAGTTACGGTGGCTTACAACCATAGTAAAGAAGCAGGAGAGATAAAACAGACTTCCTTATACACGTGGAACGTAAATCCTATTGAGGTACACTAGCAAAGGACATGAAACACGTGCCGCCAAAAATTAAGAGTAAAAATGTATAGAGAAAAGGCCAAAGAGGAGTTTGGAGAATGGCCTACCAAAAACACACTCAAAAAGGTAATAACAAAATGTTTTAAGCTAGCACTACCGAACAACCGTGGGGCCCCTTGATGATCGATGATACAGAAGGGAGCAAATATGATATAGGAGCGAACTGTAAATCATTGAGGAGAAACGAAATGGATCTTTTGCTTCAGTCTTGCACGCACTGCAAGATGTTAGGCAGATACTCCATCTGGAATCTGGAGCCGAGCTTAATATGTTAGGGACTGAAAAATTCTGAGCGAACTGTCAAAATTGAAAGTGTATGCAAGAGGAATTTGAAATTAATTGATAAACTCACATACTCAACAAGATCAGCGTGGGACCGAATGCGACTTCACCCAAGAGTTCTGAAAGAACTCAAATGTGAAGCTCAGAACTATTAACTAAGGTTTGTAACTGTCCTTTAAAATCGGTCGTCGTACCCAATGACTGAAGATAATAGCTAATGTAACGCCAAATATTTTACAAAAGTCGCTCTAGAGGTGATCCCGGCAATTTACAAGACCGTAAGTCTAGAACGTCAGTACCATGCGGCCAAATACAGTTCTGAACACATATGTTAAGCGAATTAACTTGCCAGACACCATAGAAGAACGTAAATTGTCTGGTGAGCAAATGTCACATGGTTTCTGTAAAGAAAATCATGTCTTACATCTTATAGAGTTCTTTGATAGTTGGGTTCAACACACCATGTGGAATCCAAGGGGTGACCAGTGGAGCATAGAGGGTACTTAATTCCTCAAAACCTTGGACAAGGTCCTCTACACCAAAGCTCTTACGTAAATTAAGCTTGTCATGGGATAAAAGGAGAACGGTCCCTTTCATGAAACTGAGAACTGGTCAAAAGACAGGGAACAAAGGGTAGGAAGTAATGTAAATTCTCAGAATGGAGAGGGCAACTAGTGTTCCCAAGGGTCAGTCCTAGGACCGATCCTATTCAATTTATTCATAATGATCTGGAGAAAGGGGTAAAAGTGAGGTGGCAAAGTTACATATGATACTAAACTGCTCAAGTAGTTAAGACCAAAGCAGACCTGTGAAGAACTTCAAAAAGATCTCACAAAACAAGTGATTGGGCAACAAAATGGCAAATGAAATTAAATGTGGATAATGTAAAGTAATGCACATAGGAAAAAAAACACAACTATACATACAAATATGATGGGGGCTAATTTAGCTACCATGAGTCAGAAAAAGCTCTTGAAGGGGAGGGATAGTCAGTGGTTTGAGCATTGGTCTGCTAAACCCAGGGTTATGAGCTCAACCTTGAGGGGCACTTAGGATCTGGGAACAAAAATTGGTCTGCTACTGAGGCGGGGGCTGCACTTAACAACCTTTCAAGTCCTTCCAGTTCTAGGAGATTGGTATATACTCCCAATTATTACCTATCATGAATAGTTCTCTGAAGACATCGAGGCAGTCAAAAAGCAAAACAGGATGTTAGGAATCGTCAAAAGGGATAGAGAATAAGACTGAGAATATATTATTGCCCTTATATAAATCCATGTACCCCACATCTCAAATACTGTGTACAGATGTGTCTCCTCATCTCAAAAAAGATATAACTGGCACTAGAAAAGGTTCAGAGAAGGGCAACTAAAATGATTAGGGTTTGAAGAAGGTCCCATATGAGGAAAGATTAAAGAGGCTAGGACTCTTCAGCTTGGAAAAGAGAGACTAAGGGGATATGATAGAGGTCTATAAAATCATGAGTGATGTGGAGAACGTGGATAAAGGAAAATTATTAACTTATTCCATAATACAAGAACTAGGGTCACCAAATGAAATTAATAGGCAGCAGGTTTAAAACAAATAAAAGTAATGTTCTTCTTCACGCAGCGCACAGTCAACTTGTGGAACTCCTTACCTGAGAGGTTGTGAAGGCTAGGACTATAACAGCATTAAAAGAGAACTGGATAAATTCATGATGGTTAAGTCCATAAATGGCTACTAGCTAGGATGGGTAGGAATGGTGTCCTAGCCTCTGTTTGTCAGAGGTGAAGATGGATGCAGGAGAGAGATCACTTGATGATGATCTGTTCTGTTCATTCCCTCTGGGCATCTGCATTGGCCACTGTCAAGAAGACAGGACACTGAGCTAGATGGACCTTTGGTCGACCCAGTATGGCCGTTTTATTATGTTCTTATTGTGATGGGCAAGCCAAGATGGTTACAGTAAAGTAGTGAGGAACAGGTATGTTAGCCCCAGGCTAAACAAATCCCTGGTACCAGGTAACCAAACGGCAGTTGCTCCAGGTTAATCAAGACATCTGGGGCCAAATTAAGGTCTTTCTAGAAGGCAGTGAGATAGCTACATTGATTGGGACACCCTGAAGCCAATCAAGGCCTGGTTGGAACTAGTTTGAAAGCCTCCCAGTTTAGTCAGTGAGGTGCACCTGTGTGGAGCTGAGTGGGAGTGGGAGTGGGAGTGCTAGTGCTGCTGGAGGACTAAGCAGTACAAGCTTTATCAGCACCAGGAGGAAGGTCCTGTGGTGAGGGTAAAAAAGGTGTTTGGAGGAGACCATGGGAAGTAAGCCAGGGAGTTGTAGCTGTCATGCAGCTGTTACAAGAGGCACTATAGACAGCTGCGATCCTGGAGGTTCTCCCCAAACCTCCCAACTTCTGATTAGACACAGGAAGAGTTGACCCAGACTGTGGGTTCCACCAGAGGGGAAGATCACTGAGGTGAGCAAATCTGCCAATAAGCGCAGGACCCACCAAGGTAAAGGAGGAACTTTGTCACATTATGTTCTTATCCTAGCCCAAACCTGATCCGGGGCAGGAACCTCTCAGTTCTATTGTATTTCTTTGTATTGCAGTCCTGCCTCAGGGATCGAGGACCTTTGTGCCAGATGCCATAAAAATACACATCCCAAAAAGACAATCCCTTCCCCAGGGAGCGAACAGTCTAAGTACAATAAATAATTCTCAGCCCTTTGTGCAGAGGAGCAGCAGTGACATCTGGTGGGCAGAATAATTCCCATTGCTAGAGCACAGACAATCTTAACAAAAGTGTAATAAATAATTCAACTGCTCGAGAGGCTGGATCCCAAAGTGCTTTACAAACCACGTAGTTCTTATGGGAATCACTTCCCCCACTACTGACATGCAGCCACCTCTGGGGTGAAACTCCGCAGCTGTTCAGCAGCACACAACTCTGGCAGATGATGTCTTCAGAAGTTAGTATGCGGCTCCTTGTATAGGCCCCAACTCCAGGGCTGGAGCTACAGACACCAACTTTCCAGTGTGCCAGGGAGGGTGCTCGCTGCTCAGCCCCTGGCTCTGCCACAGGCCCTGCTCCCCCTCCCCTGAGCCTGCAGTGCCCACACTCCTCCCACTCTCTCCCCTCAGCAGCCTCCTGCATGCCATGAAATAGCTGATCAGGAGGTGTGGGAAGGGAGTGGGAGGTGCTGATAGGTGTGGCTGCTGGTGGGCAGGAGGTGCTGGTAGCAGGGGAGAGCTGATGGGGGCTGTTGATGTATTACTGTGGCTCTTTGGCAATGGACATTCGTAAATTCTGGCTCCTTCTCAGGCTCAGGTTGGCCACCCCTGTCTTAGGGGAATGGTAGCAGAATCCACTCGCCTATTGGAATTTCACAGGGCATTGGAGGGAGGCAAATTCTTGTCCCCAAAACTTTAATTTGACCCGACTCAGACCTCCACCATTAAAGAAGAGCCATAGGATTTGTAATGAGCATAATGGGACCTTGCTTTTAACTCTTAGCTGAATCGTGACACCTGCAGAGGTACAGCGCCCCCCCCGCTGCCAGGTTGGGTCTCTGGGTCAGGGCCGGTGCAACCATTTAGGCGGACTAGGCGGTTGCCTAGGGCGCCAAGATTTGGGGGTGCCAAAAAGCAGCGCCCCCCCAATTTTTTTTTAAGTGGTTGAACGGCCGTTGCTGCTGGGATCAAGAGGGACTCTGAGCTGCCGGCGGCATCAGCAGCGGGCAGCCCAGGGTGTCCCCTGGGTCAGTGTGCCGCCGCGGCAGCCAGCAGCCCAGGGTTTATAGGGGGCAGGTTCTATATGTTTGCGGTGCTCGAGCACCAGCAATATTCAGGGCTGGGGGCCCTGCTCCAGCAATATTTGGAGCTGGGGTCTCTCCCCCGGCCCACGTGGGTCCCTCCCCCACCACCCACCACCTCTGTGCCTCACAGAAAGCAGCGCAGCGTCTCTCCCCTGCTTGCTTCTGTTGCTGGAGTAGAACGGCCCGGCAGAACTGCTGTCTGCTGTCCGGGTCCAGTACCCCCATCTCCTACTGGCAGGGCAGGCTGCCCTTACCCTGTGCTTCTGCCCTCACCCTGAGTCTCTCCACACCCAAACCCCTCCCCCCACACCCTAATGCTCTTCCTGAGCCCCCCTGTAGCATGCCCTGAGCTGTCAACACCCACCCCTCACCCCCCACACCCTAATCTCCTGCCTCAGCCCTGAGCCCCCCCACATCATGAATCCCTCATCCCCAACCCCAATCCTCATCCCCTGCACCCTATACTCTTCCCAGCCTGAGCCCCCCGCAGCATGAACCCCTCATCCTCAGCCCCACCCTCATCCCCTGCACCCTAATCCTCTTCCTCAGCCCCCCTGCATCATGAACCCCTCATCTCAGCCCCAACCCCCATCCTCTGCACCTTAATGCTCTTCCAGCCTGAGCCCCCCTGCAGCATGAACCCCTCATCCTCACTCCCTCATCTCCTGCACTAATCCCTGTCTCAGCCCTGAGCACCCCCACATCATGAACCCTCAGCCCCACAGCCTCATCCCACACCGCCCTCTGCCTAGCTGACGCCATCCTGCATCTTGATCCCTCATCCCCTCGCACTCCTCCCATCCCCAACTCCCTCCCAGAGCCTGGACCCCTCACCCTTTCCTACACCACCCCAGCCTGCACCAACTCATCCAAAGCCTGCACCCCTCACCCCCCCTGCACACCACACCACTCCTGCCTCACCCCAGAGCCTGCACCCAGCCACCAAACTCCATCCCAAAGCCTGCACCCTCCTGCACCCTAATCCCCAGCTCAGGACTGCCACCAGAGCTCCCCCCCAACCCCTCCAGAGCCTTAGGCAAGTGGGGTGGAGTTTGGGCGGCAGGTTCTGGTGTACCACCAAAATTTCTACAAACTTGCCACCCATGCCTGGGTAAGCGTGCCCACGGCAGCCTGCGGTTCCACTGCGCAGTTGCTGCTCATTCTCCCACCTCCAGGCTTGCGGGCCAATCGCTGTTTGGCGCCGCAAGCCTGGGAGGAGAATTAGAGCAGGACAGCGTGCTCAGGGAGGACATGGAGCAGAGGTGAGCTGGGGTGGGGAGGTATCAGGCTCCTCGGCCAGGGGTTGGACTTCCGCGGGGGGGGGGCACACTTCAGGGTGAGAGCTGCGCAGGGCTGGGGGGCGCGCAAGGTGGAAGTTTCGCCTAGGGCGCGAAACTCCTTGCACCGGCCCTGCTTTGGGTTCAGTTCTGCCTTAGGGGGGTGTCCCCCTTTCAGTCACGCTTACTTTTGTTTCAACAGTGAGTTTCCCTTGAGGTTCCTATTGGGAACAGCCTGGGTCTATCTCTGTTCAGCTTTATAAGCTGATATAGTCAACCCCCAGCCCAAGGAATTACATTTGAATGCACCAAGCCAGAGATTCCTCCACCCAGTGATTCCTGCATCGAGCCCAGAACTTGTGATGAGTCAGAGCAGATCTTTAGTAAGAAACCATCTGTGTAACGACTTTGAGTGAATGCTCTCCTCTCTGGCCTCCAACTCTGCCAGCACCCTGCAGTCTGACCTACAGTGTGCCCAGCTGTTTGAGTGCTGACCCGAGAAAAGCCCTCACAGTACTTGTGCAATTAAAAATATTATCATAAGTAATCGCACTGTTAAACAATAATAGAATATATATATTTAAATTTGGATTTTCACATTTTCAATATATTGATTTCAATTACAACAGAACACAAAGTGTACAGTGCTCACTTTATATTTTTTATTACAAATATTTGCACTGTAAAAAACAAGAAATAGTATATTTCAATTCACCTAATACAAGTACTGTAGTGCAATCTCTTTATCGTGAAGCTGAACTTACAAATGTAGATTATGTACAAAAATAACTGCATTCAAAAAAAAACAGTGTAAAACTTTAGAGCCTACAAGTACACTCAGTCCTACTTCAAGCCAATTGCTCAGACAACAAGCTTGGTTACAATTTGCAGGAGATAATGCTTCCTGCTTCTTGTTTACAATATCACCTGAAAGTGAGAACAGACATTCCCATGGCACTGTTGTAGCCGGCATCACAAGATATTTACGTGCCAGATTCATGTGACCCTTTATACTTAAACCACCATTCCAGAAGACATGCTGATGACGGGCTCTGCTCGATAATGGCCCAAAGCAGAGCAGACTGACGCATGTTCCTTTTCCTCAGCTGAGTCAGATGCCACCAGCAGAAGATTTTTATTTTTTTTTGGTGGTTTGGGTGCTGTAGTTTCTGCATCAGAGTGTTGCTCTTTTAAGACCTCTGAAAGCATGTGCCACACCCCGTCCCTCTCAGATTTTGGAAGGCATTTCAGATTCTTAAATCTTGGGTTCAGTGCTGTATCTCACATTGGTACCTTCTTTGCGTTTTGTCAAATCTGCTGTGAAAGTGTTCTTAAAATGATCATGTGTTGGGTCATCATCTGAGACTGCTATAACATGAAATATATGGCAGAATGTGGGTAAAACAGAACAGGAGACATACAATTCTTCCCCAAAGAGTTCAGTCACAAATTTAATTTATGGATTTATTTTTTTAACAAGCATTATCAGCATGGAAGTATGTCCTCTGGAATGGTGGCTGAAGCATGAAAGGGCACATGAATGTTTAGCACATCTGGCATGTAAATACCTTGCAATGCTGGCTACGGAAGTGCCATGCGAATGCCTGTTCTCACTTTCAGGTGACATTGTAAATAAGAAGCAGTCAGCAGTATCTCCCGTAAATGTAACCAAACTTGTTTGTTTTAGCAATTGGCTGAACAAGAAGTAGGACTGAGTGGACTTGCAGGCTATAAAGTATTACATTGGTTTGTTTTTGAGTGCAGTTATGTAACAACAAAAATCTACATTTGTAAGTTGCAGTTTTACGATAAAGAGATTGCACTAAAGTACTTATATGAGGTGAATTGAAAAATACTATTATTTTTACAGGGCAAATATTTGTAATAAAAAATAATATTGTAAAGTTAGCGCTGTAGACTTTGTATCCTGTGTTGTAATAGAAATCAATGTATTTGAAAATGTAGAACAACATCCAGAAATATTTAATAAATTTCAATTGATATCCTATTGTTAAATAGTGAGATTAATTTTTTTAATTGCAGTTAACTCACACGATTAACTCAAAAAAATTAACTGCAATTAATCGACAGCCTTACTTTTTCCACAACTGTAGGGGAATCCAGCAATGTTTAGAACTAGAGCTGATACATTATAAACCTAGTTCATGAAAAAGAAGAAAAGAAATGACAGTTTGATGTTCTTTGAAGGAAGCAGAAAAGTGAAAGTTCTCCCTCCCTAACGTTATGAGTGTGAAATAATATTTCATTGAAAGGTGACAGGGCCAGAAAGAGTTAATTAACTCAAACTGACCTGATCCATGGGTGAACTGTAGAAACTGGTTAGGAAGATATGTAAATAAATAGAGCTTTGAAATGCAAGTCTGCATTGTTAGAGGTAGAAGGGTAGATGTTTGCTCAGGTCTTGTGATATGAGCAAACAAGTCTTGTCTATCACTATAGCTTTGATTCAAAGATCAAAAAAGGAATATTAACATTTAGGAAGATACTTGAGTGAAATGGTAGTATTGTTTATGTGTCTCTTTGAAGGTTGTGGTAACCTGTATTTAAACTGTTTAATGGAAAAATTACCATGTACTAATTGCCAGGCTGTTTGGGAGAAGGAGTTAAGCGTATTGTTTTCGCAAGCTGAAAGGCTGCTGGAAATGTATAAGAACCCTGGGACATGATCCTACTTCATCTCAGATCTGCTTTGGGTTTCAAGAGGGGGAAACCTTAAGCCACAAGGATTGAGATCCCCAGTCACTGACTGGAGTCACCCTAAATATGGACATTGGACTATAACTTATGAACTATATCTGAAAGGACTTTTGGCAACTACAAGCTCACCTCTGCTATGTACCTGAACCTCAAGAATTGAATTCAAGTCTGCATGTATATTGATCTTCTAACCAACACTCTCTCTCTTTTCTTTTTAAAATAAATTTTAGCTTAGTTAATAAGAATTGGCTGTAGCGTGTATTTTGGGTAAGATCTAAATTATAATTGGACCTGGGTATGTGGCTGATCCTTTGGGGTTGGAAGAACCTTTTTATTTTATATGATGAAATAAGATTTTCAGGAATCATCATCATATCTCACAGGTGTGTCTGGATGGAGGCCTGAGACTGGGCACTTTAAGGAAGCTGCATGGTTTGGACTTCTGAGTAACCAGTGAGGTACTACAGAAGCTGTTCTGTGCTGGTTGGTAAATCTAAGTACTGAAATAACCACCAGCATTTGGGATTTGTCTGCCCTGTTTTGTTTGCAGTTCACCCTGATTGAGTGACCTCAGCTGGCTCTCACAGGCAGCATCGTCACACCCCCTCTTTTCCAAAGGGGGGAAATGTTAAGAATAAATATTTATTTCCCCTCCTAAACTGAATGAAATCCTCCCTCCCATCCTCAAAACCAGTATTTCCATTTTAAGTCCACTCCCCCCATCAAAAAATGAAAAATGGCAATCAAAATAAAAACTTTCCTTTTGGTCAAAATGCAATTTTCTATTAAAAAACAACTTTGAACAAAAAGAACAGGAGTACTTGTGGCACCTCAGAGACTAACAAATTTATTTCAGCATGAGCTTTCGTGAGCCACAGCTCACTTCTTCGGAAGCACAGAATGGAACACACAGACAGGAGATATTTATACATACAGAGAACATGAAAAAGTGGAAGTACCCATACCAACCGGAAGAGTCTAATCAATTGAGATGAGCTATCGTCAGCAGGAGAAAAAAAACTTTTGAAGTGATAATTAAGATGACCCACAGAAAGTGTGAGGAGAACTTAACATAGGGAAATAGATTCTTAGTGTAATGACCCAGTCCGCGGATACAGACTAACACCGCGGCTACTCTGAAACTTTGAACAAGTGTTTTCGCCCAGCCATCATTTGAATTTTCAGAATTAATGAATCTCTGTTCCCATCTTTCCCTCCAGAGCGCTCTGGGTGCAAACTCTGCCCCAGGGACTGGCTGCTGCATGGGGACAAGTGCTACTGGCTGTCTAAGGAGCGTAAAGACTGGACTGGGAGCCGTGACGACTGCTCACGGAAGAGCTCTCGAATGCTTGTGATCCAGAACCGGGAGGAGATGGTAACATAAAATACAGGCTCATCAAACTCCAGCTGGAGAGAGACGTGTCACTAGCTACAATCCCAGTGTAGCCTGACTCTACTCTCCCCCACTTCCCTGGATCATTTCTCCTTCCCCCCCCCAGTTAACCAAACTCCACGCTGGGGTGTTTTCTCCCCTTCTGGGGCATCTGGCTGATTAACATACCGTTCAGAACAAGAACCCCACAGCTTTCCCACCCCAGACTGCCCAGTTGGTGCCTGCAGGCCCCCTGTCTGAGAGCTCAGCAGAGCCATTCTTCATAGAGCTACTCACACAAACCTCCTACCCCATCAAGTCTCTCTCTGCCTTGACTGGCTGCCCTCGCAGCCCCACCAGATCTGGCTCCTGATCATTACCTTTGCCTCTGAGTCCAGGGGCATCTAATCCCAGGTGAGGTTGAACCCAGGACTCCCTTAAAGGGCCAGCTCACCCCGTGACACCAAGGACTGGTGCTGGCATTACTGCATAGAGAGAGCCACGTTTCCCTGCACTGGGACCCTGCCAGCCCAGGGAAGAGGGTGAACTAACTCAGGTGCTGGGAGTTCTCCTGCTGGTGTTATGGGCAGAGCCACTGAAGCCAAGAGCAGGCATTTAATGGAATCGCTAAGGGAATTCGAGCATGTTACAGGATACTCTCCCCACCCCCTCTGCTTTACACCTCACAGGATTTCATACAGGATGTTGTACAAGATGCAAACTACATCTGGATTGGCCTTAAAGTGATACTCCCGGGGGGGAAATGGACCTGGGTGGATGGTTCCCCATTAGATCCAGTGCGGTGAGTGCTGACTGACGTTTACTGTTTGAGATGTTTGGGGAAAGCTCCAATTGTGTAACTTGCTGATGTTAAATGTCCTACGGCGGTTTAAGGCCTGGTCTACACTGAAAAGTGTTATCAGTGTAACCACGTCAGTTAAGGGTATTTTTCCTAACACAGGTGTGGCAGCAAAGGCCCTAGTGTAGCTGCAGTTATACCAAAGTACCTGTGCTTATAGCAGTGTAGCTTACGCTAATTAGGGGAGCTCGCATAAACTATAGTGGTAGAAGCACTTGTATATGGATATAACTGTACTTATCCTTAGGGGGGCCAGCTATTTTCCTCTTTCCATTGTGAAAACAGCATTTATTCCTGTTCTTTGTTTCCCGTCTTTTAACCAGTTACTGATCCATGAGAGGACTTTCTCTCTTATCCCATGACAGCTTACTATGCTTAAAAGCCTTTGGTGAGGGACCTTACTGAAAGTCCAACTATGTATTAACTCTGGGATTGGCAACCTTTGGCACGTGGCCCGCCAGGGTAAGCAGGAAGCGGCATGGGATGAGGAATGTGCTGGCCGCCGCTTCCCGCAGCCCCCATTAGCCTGGAGCGGCAAACCGCGGCCAGCAGGAGCCGTGATCGGCCGAACCTGCGGACGTGGCAGGTAAACAAACCAGCTTACCCTGGCGAGCCACGTGCCAAAGGTTGCCGATCCCTGTATTAACTGATCACCCTTGTCCATATGCTTGTTGACTCCCTCAAACAATTCTAATAGATTGGTGAGGCATGATTTCCCTTTACAAAAGCTGTGTTGGCTCTTCCCCAACAGATCATGTTCATCTACATGTCTGATATTTATTTTTTATGATATTTTCAACAAATTTTCCTGGTACTGAAGTTAGATTTACCAGCCCATAATTGTCAGGATCGCCTCTGGAGCCTTTTTAAAAAATCGGTGTTGCATTAGCTACCCTCCAGTCATGTGGTTCAGAGACTGATTTCAGTGAGAGGTTACGTGCTACATGTAGTAGCTCCCTAATTTCATATGCGAGTTCCTTCAGAACATGTGGGTGAATCCCATCTGGTTCTGGTGACTTATTTAAGTTAGTTTAATTTATTAATTTGTTCTAAAATCTCTTCTATTGACACATTAGTTTGGGACAGTTCTTCAGATTTGTCACCAAAAAAGGATAGCTCTGATGTGGGTATGTCTCCCACATCCTCTGCAGTGAAGACCAATGCAAAGAATTCATTTAGTTTCTCTGCGATGCCCTTGTCTCTCTTGAGGGCTCTTCTAACACCTTAGTCATCTAGTGGCCCCACTGTTTGTTTAGAGAGCTAAGGTGGGCCAGGTAATATCTTTTATTGGACAAAGCTATTACCTCACCCACCTTGTCTCTCTAATAGCCTGGGACTGACACAGCTACAATAACACTGCACACAATCACTGTCAGTTTGGCAGGCTTCCTGCTTCTAATGTACTTACATTTCTTTTGTTAGTTTTTGCATCTTTAGAAGTTGCTTCTCAAATTCTTCCTTGGCCTGTTTCCTTATACTTTACAATTCACTTGCTGGAATTTGGCTCCTTCCTATTCTCCTTATTAGGATTTGACTTCCAAATTTTAAAAGGTGCTTTTTGCCTCTAATGGCCTCCATTACTCTGCTGTTTAGCCAGGGTGGTATTTTTTTGGTCCTCCTCCTGTCTTCTTTTATTTGGGGTACACATTTAGCCCTGGGCTACACTACAGACTTATGACAGTATAACTATGTTGCTCAAAGGTGTGAAAAATCCAACCTCCCGTAAGATGAGGGTATCCTGACCTCACCTCCCGTGTAGACAGAGCTATGCTGATGGCAGCGCTTCTCCTATTGCCATAGCTACTGCCCCTGGGGAGGTGGATTGACTACGCTGATAGGAGACGCTCTCTGCTCAGTGTAGGGAGTGTTTTCACTGCGGCGCTGTAAGTGTAGACAAGCCCCTAGTCTGAGCCTCTCATGGTATTTTTAAGTAGCGTCTATGCTGCTAGGAGGCATTTTACCCTGGTAACAGCTCTGTGCAATTTCCATCTAAGAAGTGTCCTCATGCTTGTGTGTTTCCCCTTTTAGAAGTGAAATGTGACTGTTGTGGGCTGGTATTATGTCCCCTCCACGGAGGCTAAATGTCATTACCCTGTGGTCACTATTAATGGGCAGTTCAGCTCCATTCACCTCTTGGGGCAGATCCTGTGCTCCACCGGGACTAAATCAGGAATTGCTTCTCCCCTTGCGGGTGCCAGGCCCAGCTGCTCCAAGCAGCCGTCACTGATGGGGGCTAGAAATCATCTCTCTGCATCATGCCCTGAGGTGACATTTAGTCTGTCTGCTCCAATCGCTCTATCCCCAGGCTGTAACAGTTTTAACAGGAGAAAATCAGGGGATTCCCCTACCACACCTCAGACTATCCCCAGCTCAGTGGTGAGAGGCTGCACCTAAAAGGGAGGAGACCCCTGTTCAAATCCCTTCTCCTACCCAGCTACAAGAGGGACTTGAGCTGGGGGTCTCCCTTTCTAGGTCAGTGCCAGAACCCCTGGGCTAAATGTTACCAGGAAGCGCTTGCTCCTTCCTGCCAGTTTGTGGGTGCTCGCCTGTGGGGCCCAAGCTGGTACGGGTCCTTTGAATGTGCTGACTGGCTTGGGGCCCTAAGGCAAGTTAGGCAAAGGCTGGCTCATGGATCACACTGGGGCTTAGGCAGCCAGCAGCCCAGAGGGAGGGAGCAGTGCATGTGCTCAGGGCCAGACACCCAGTAAACTTTTACTCAGAAGATTGAGGCACTGAGCGAGTTCAGGCACCTCCAGGGTTTGATGGCAGCCGAGCCGGAGTTTAGTGAATCCCAGGGGAACGTGGGTCTGGGATGGAGGTGCCTGAAGTGGCTGTTAGCCTCTTAAGTCCCTTTGTGAATCCAGCCCTAACGGTTCATCCAGACAAGTCCTCAGGCTTCCTGCAGCTGTCCTGTTACTCAGCTGTCACAGTGCAGGTTTCCTCTCTCCCATCAGCCTTTGTTTTTAAAGGAAAGCTGAGATGCGGGAGATCAAGGTGGCACTTCTAATGAACAACTACCAGGTAACCAACCCCATGAGACTCACCCTAGTTCATTCCTTGCCACAGATCTCCTAACTCTGTGGTTCTCAACCAGGGGTACACATCCTCCTGGGGGTACACAGGGGTCTTCCAGTGGGTACATCAACTCATCTAGATATTTGCCTAGTTTTACAACAAGCTACATAAAAAGCACTAGTGAAGTCAGCACAAACTACAATTTCATAAGAGACACTGACTTGTTTATATTGCCCTATAGACTATACACTGACATTTAAGTACGATACTTCTATTCCAATTGATTTATTTTATCATCTTATGGTAAAAATGAGAGAGTCAGCAAGGTTTCAGTACTATTGGCTGTGACACATTTGTATTTTTAAGTGAAGTGAAACTTGGGAGTACACAAGACAAATCAGACTCCTGAAAGGGGTACATAGTCTGGAAAGATTGAGAGCCGCTGCCCTAATGCATCTCACATCCTGGGACGTCTTCTCGAGTGACGCTCTGCAGGAAAGTTACAGAGATGAAGTACCACACCAGAGCCAAGCTTCCCATCAGGGTTAAGGGGAGGAAAGACTGATCTCTGGGCCTTTCCTTGTTACAGGGACCCACAATGACACTGACTTTCTTTAACTCTGCAGTTTCTCACTCTCAGGCTCTGCTGCTGGGAACAGCTGCGGATGGATAAGAGGCTCCCAGGTTCTGTCTGAGACGTGTGATGCTGAGCTCAAATGGATCTGCCAGAAAGAAGCTGCCATGATATAAACTGTGCAGCTGAGGATGCACATTTTGTTTCTGTAACGTGAAGTACCCTGTGTTTAGTCCCATGGGTAGGGCCCTACCAAATTCACTGTCCATTTTGGTAAATTTCACAGTCATGGGATTTAAAAAAACACACTTAAATTTCACAGTTTTAGCTATTTAAATCTGAAATGTCACTATGTTGTAACTGTGTGGATCCCATCCCACAAGAGGGTCATGGGGGTGGGGGCGCGTGTCATAGTATGCCACCTTTACTTCTGCACTGCTACTGGCAATGGCACTACCTTTACAGCCGGGCTCCCAGCCGGCAGCCACAGAGCTTTCTGCTGCTGGGGGAGGCAGGGCCATCCTTAGCCATAGGCAGAATAGGCAGTCGCTTAGGGCACCACTAGGTCTGTGGGCACTGCTCTGCTGGGAGCCCGGACAGACTGGAAGCAGTGGAGCAGTAAGAGCAGGGCTGCTGGGTCCTGGAGAGAGCCGAATGCAGCACAGTCTGAGGGAGGGGATTGGCTGCTGGGGTCTCTGGGAAAAGGTGGGGGAAGTAAACTCACCTGTAGGGTGACCAGATGTCCCACTTTTATAGGGACAGTCCCAATTTTGGGGTCTTTTTCTTATATAGGCTCCTATTCCCCCCCCGCCCCATCCTGATTTTTCACACTTGCTGTCTGGTCACCCTAGGTGGGAGTAATTGGTACCTATATAAGACAAAGCCCCAAATATTGGGACTGGCCCTATAAAAATCAAGACATCTGGATCTGGTCACCCTAGCTGGGGAGCACGTCTCTCCCCTGGGCTGGCAGTGATCCATCTCATCCAGGGGGAGCTGCACAGGGCAGGATGAGCTGCTGTGGCTCCATGGGTGCCCCATCCCTGAGATCAGATGCTGTGCTAACTTCACCATGGTCCGTTGGGCTGGTGGTGGTACCCTATTTGGTTGTTGTGATTCGGACCTGAGGGTTTGGGTTTGCTGCTGCTGTTGCCACTCTGCACCCCAAGAGGTGGATTTTGGGGTCCTGCAGTTTTCCACCTATCTCCTCCTCTACTGCAGCTGTTGGCCCAGCAGGCTGGGGGGTGAGCCAAGCATGAAAGCAGTACTCTGTTGCCATTTAGATTATCATTTAACAAATTTGTTCGCCAAAAATGCTTGCTAACAATCCTGAATTCAATTTCAATATTTGTTTTTAAAAATCAGTATCTTAGCCAAAACCAGAGAATTAAGTTGTTGACAACTATTTATGACAAGTTTGGTATGGGGAAGGGAGTGGGCCATTTTCATCAGAGAAACAAAAAATGTTGACTGACTTTCCTATAGCCCTGTTACTGCTAAATAGAGCCCTCCAACAGCTGCTGCCTCACTGCCACCCGGGGTCTCGGCTGCCGGCCCCACTCAGCACCCACTGCTGGCGTGGGGATCCCCAAGAAACCCCAGCCTAGCAGCGGGTTGAGCAGGCCGGCGGCTGATACCCCGGCTGAGCCTCTCAACCCACTGTTTGCCTGGGGTTCCATTCACTCAGCTGGTAGGTGGGCTAAGTGGAACTAAATTCAATGAAATAGGAAAACGAGCAAATAACGACAAAGTGCAAGAACCTAGCAGTGGTCCCCAACCTTTTTCATCTGATGGGTGCCAAACGAAGGTCTGTGGTGGTGGACGACCATCTGCCGAAATGCTGCTGAAATTCGGCGGCATTTCAGGGGCGACGCCTCTGGATGACATAGTTTGTTGGCGGCAAGCAGCGTCATCCAGAGGTGTCGCCGCTAAAATGCCGCCGAATTTTGGTGGCATTTCAGAGGATGCTCATACGCAGGTGCACTGAGAGGCCCCTGCGGGCGCCATGGCACCCATGGGCATCATATTGGGGACCCCTGACCTAGAGAGCCTCCTGAAGCATTGGCAATCATTTTGATTTAAATGTACTTGAACTGTATGAAGAATTGAGTACACTGTCATTAATGTTGTCACATGCAAAACGGATGGACATTGTACAGCTTATTCATACCAGTAAACTTGTTGACATATATCCTAATGTGTACATTGCCACTCATATTCTACTGACAATTCCTGTAACAGTACCATCAGAAGAATGGAGTTTCTTAAAACTAAAGCTCATTAAAAACTGTCTCCGCTCTACAAGGAGTCAGGAACACTTGACTGGTCTTGCTAGTCTTGCAATCAAACAAGATGTCACTTTGTCTTTGTCATACGATGACATTATTACTGATTATGCAGCCAAAAAAGCCAGAACCATTGCTTTTAATTAAAAACTAATCCTTGTTTCAATATCTCTTCATATAAATTTCCAATAAAATGTTGACAAATTAAAAAAAATTATATTATTTGCACCATTCTGTCAAATCAGAATTTTTTCTATAGTGCTACTTCTCTAGTGCTAGTTCATCAGCATTACAGTGTGCTTAATTAAGTTAAACTGGTTTTAGTAACATGCCTGTGGCAAGTTTTCCAGTACTGCAAGCTTATGTTTGTGTTGCTAAGAGCAAGACAGGCACAGGGGCACCCGTTTAATAATCGCGCCTAGGGCACCAGAAGTCCTAAGGATGGCTCTAGGGGGAGGTTCCTGGAAGTGGGTCTGATCTGGCCCTGGCAGCAGCCCATGGACGGGACGAAGTCCTGTTCCTCCCCAGCCCAGCTAGAACTAGCAGCTAGAGCCTGGCATGCACTAGGAGCCCCTGCCCAGGGTACTCCCAGCCCTCTGCCTCCCTGGCTCCAGGTCCAGCACTTGGAGGTTAAAAAGGGCCTTGAGCTGGCTGTTTGGGGGGGGGGGGGGCAGAGGGGGTTCCCTCCTGACCAGTGCCCTGGGCAGTTGCCCATATTCTCCCCTTCAGGTTGCCCCCCGCCCGACCATGCCACCCTCACTTCTACACTGTTGCTGGCAGCTGCACTGCCTTCAGAGCTGGGCACCAGACCAGCAGCCGCTGCTGTTTGGCTGCCCAGCTCTGAAGGTAGTGTAGACATAAGGGTGGCAGTACTGTGGTGCATGCACACACAGCCAGATTTCACAGGGGAGACCAGATTTCATGGTCTGATGTGCTTTTCACGATCATGAATTTGGTAAAGGCCCACTCACAGGGTGGGATTGTGGCTTTGGGCAGAGCAGAGGCCCGGGAGGTGCTGGGACTCAGGTGCCCCTTGCAGTCACAGTCCCTCCCCCCCGTCCTTCTCACTGGGCTGGGGCCTTGGGGTGTAATTTATAACTGCCCCACGCCTGCAGTAGGTTACTCCCTGGGCTGCTTCCCAGGGTACCCAGGGCTGGGAAGCACCTCACCACCACCTGCCCTTTGCCTGAGGGAGCCTTGTCTCTGCCTACCTGGGGCAAGCTCCCCAACTCCACTGGTCCCACACATGCTCGCTTCTGGGCCTGCAGTCACTGTAAGGTAGCAATACGCCCACTCTGCCCTCAAGCTCTGAGCATCCCTCTGGAGCATCCAGCCCCTGGTCCCCTGGACACTGGCAGTAGTCACCGATTTACTGTTTCCAAAGGAACAGTAACATCCCCTACCCCAGCTTACCAGGTCCAGCTCAGATCACTGCTCCACTTAACACACAGCACTGACACATGCTCATAACGAGATCACGCATCAGTTCAAAGCTGAGATTCAAGTAGAAGTGATGGAAACAAATGGTTACATAGAACAAAGTCATAACATGTTCTAGAGCCTAGACTGAATTAGCAAGCTAGTCTCCTGTCTAACCAAGTACAGCTAACCCGAAATCTTTGCAGCGCTTTACAGCCAAGCAGGTTGACCCTTCTTTCATGAGACGTGTGTACTGTCAGTTTGTCTCCAAGGGGAAAGATCCAGTGGGTCTCTGCACATCAAGATAGACCAGACCAAACCAATCCTTTGTCTTTACGCTTAAACAGGACAGATGGACACCCCCCCGCTGTTTGTTTCTTCCTGTAGATTTCCTCTTTCGTGGATTTTGCAATCTGTCATTTTGCACCTGGCTCAGTGCACAAATAGGCATCCAGCATCAGGCAACAATACACAGCTGGCTAGACAGGAAGGTAACCTCAGTTACTGCCTGTCTGAAAGGAAAATCTGAGGTACATCACCTCCTGTGACCTGCCTTAACTCCAAGACCTTCAGGGCATCATTGTCAGTCTAGATACACAGCTGCTTACATAGTATCTGTACAGACATCTCGCAATGATTATGGTGACCACTGAGCTACTGGCTCTTGGTACAGACCTCACATGCCCCCTTTGGTGAACTATTACGTAGACCAGTGGTTCTCAGCCAGGGGTACCTCAACTCATCTAGAGATTTGCCTAGTTTTACAACAGGCTACATAACACACACTAGTGAAGTCAGTACAAACTAAAATTTCAGACAATGACTTGTTTATACTTCTCTATATACTATAGACTGAAATGGAAGTACAATATTTACATTTCCATTGATTTATTTTATTATATGGTAAAATGAGAGTCAGCCATTTTTCAGCAATAATGGCTGTGATGCTTCTGTATTTTTAGGTCTGATTTTGTAAGCAAGTAGTTTTTACGTGAGGAGACAAATCAGATTCCTGAAAGAGGTACAGTTGTCTGGAAAGGTTGGGTGCTACTGATGTGAGATCAGCCCCAGGGGATCCCTATAAAACCCTCTGTGCTGCCTGCCAGTTGGCACCAAGGGGTCCTTGGTACCCTACGTTTAGTCTCATGGGTAGGGCCCTACCAAATTCGTAGTCCATTTTGGTAAATTCCATGGTCATGGGATTTTTAAAAATCTTAAATTTCACATACATGAGAGTCACATACATCTTGTCCCCAAACTCCCTCTCTGGGCAGGCTCAGGTCCTCTGTCCTGTAAGGAGGGAACTGAAGCCAAGGACCTGCTATACAGCTGTCCGCAGTGTGTTGAGAGGGTGCGCACCAACCTCAGGGCAGACTGCTTGGAACCAGGCACAAACCCACACCAGCTGAGAATTCTTGACATAGATTTCACCAAACATCCAGTATAAACTGCTCCGGCACCGTAACAGCCTAACTATGCCGTCCCCTTGGCCAGTCCGATCTGTCTCGCAACCCAGGTGAGCCTGCTTTTGTGAGATGGATGGTCTCTTACACTCAGAATCACAACAGTATTCAACTTACTCCCAGTCCCACGGGTCCAGACACCCCAGGTGAACTGCACCTTAGATCTCACACCAAAGACAGCACATGTAGCCAGTCTTATCATAATAATTTATTAAAAAGGAAACATCTTATTTACAAGGCTAAAGCAGGTGAACATATCTACACAACTAAGCTACAATCTTAAGTTTCAAAAGGTAACAGAAACATCTATAGCAGTGATACTCAGAGCTCTGCAGTTCAAGAGCAAAACTGGCAATCAACGTTACCCAAAAGAGTCAGTCGTGTGAATTCAGTGTTTCATTTACTACAGTACTACTCCTATTTAAACAGAAGGGCAAGGGAAATAGTTTTTATATAAATTCTAGCAGCAAATAACTTAGTGCAAGTTGATAACTTAGTGGCTTATAACACAGTAAGAGCATCCTGATTGGTTAATAATTAAATCAGTGTTTTAATATGCGCTACAAAGAGCAGCAGGATACACATTAAAGAGTCATTTGCAGCTCATGAGCCGCAGTCTGTGTATCACTAGTCCATAATAAAACTTGGTCCTTTAGGGCTAACCCAGGCTAAGCAGCTGGGGATCTCTTGCTTACGCCTAGAAAACCTTGCCCACCAGCATCCAAGCAGCAACGAGATACAAGAAGGAACTGAATCTATCCCACCTCCTCCCTTGTGCTCCATAGAGATCAGCACTTCAGACAGGAGAGTGAATTAAGGCATTAAGGAGTGTGGTGATTTACACAGTCACAGAGACTCTCAAAAAAAAACGCTCCAATATTACCTTACAATGTGGGATATGGATGTCAGAAGAAAAGAGATTAATGCTGTAGTAGCTCACAAGCATTCAATAAAGACTAAATATATATTCCTTATAACACTAGTACCTATTTTAACACACAGTATTTCTCAGTGTCCCATTGAGGCATGGGGACTTCGGCATGAGCTGCTACCTGGTCTGTCTGTCACACCGACCCACTCCCTGCCCTCTTCCAACCCACTGGGCTCCAGGAAGAGATTCAGACATTTCTCCCATTACTCCTACATACCAGACACTAGGTGTCCCACAAGAAGTGGGACAGGTTCTACTCCCTTGGCAGGTGCAGCACTTTTAAATCTAAAAATGGAAAATTAAAAAACAGTTTAAAACATTCAGGCTTTCATCCAAAGCAATATCTGGCAACAAAAAACCACCTTCAAAATTAATCAGGTTTTCAAAACACTCCCAAAACTGACCTATTTAAAAAAAAGCCTTGTTAAAAAGTTTCTTGGGGGGATGGAGAACATCCCCCTCAGCTCTATTCCAGTTCACAGAAGTTGAATGATGAATATTTAAAAAATATACTATAGAAAATTGTCTATGGAAAAAACCTTTTGTGGGGGAATGTTAGTACAGTGAAAGTTGAGGCTAAGACTGAGCCAAGACACCAGAGTCCCTGTTCCAGCTGCAGTAGCTTGGAAAGACTGGATTTGAGCAGTTTCACTGGCAGAAAACACAGGTGGTGGGGCGGGGGGAGCAAGATATGCAAATGGCTTTTCTGATTTTCACTTGAATCAACAGTGCTCTGCCCAGTCCCCTTCTGCAGCAGCCTCCTTTGCCTCTGTAGACACACTGGGTTTGGTGCAAATCCAGTGTCTCTCACTGGTGCATCGCAAGCTGCTGGCCCCACCCAGATCATTCAGATACACGCAGTCACCTCCTCCTCCTATCGGAAACCTGCAAGACAGAAGCCAGAGAGCTCGTGTCAGGTAGGAGTTGGGCATTTCCCATCAGTAACAGACAGGGGGAGACACTCGCACAGTGCAGGGAGCTGCTGCACTCACAACCCCTCACCATTCCCCCTCCTGCACCAGCCACAGGCCCCATGCCCAGTGCCCCAGCAGAAGGGGATCATTAGAAAGGGGGCAGTGGGGCCAGAAGAAGTTTAAGATCAACTGGCCTCCATGGAGCATTTATGCTGGGGGGATATTTTAACCCTAGTTCCTGCTCCCCCCACACCCCAAGCTGGCTCTGAATGGGTCCCTGCAGGCCCAACCAACCCCGACTGCCCTGAAGCAGATTCCAGGTGAGTGTCAGCATGGCGAGAAGCAGCAATAACGCCGCGCAGAAGAGCTGGGTGCAGGGCTCCCTGGACAGTTTACATCAGCTCTCAGGTCAGAGGCCCGTCAGACCAGGCTTTATTGTGGGGGGGGTGGGGGCTGGAGCAAAATGCCAGCAGCACAGAGACTGCAGCACAAACCCAGCGGCTGCGGTGTGACCCCAGCCACTCACACAGAGCTTCCCGTGAGAGCTGGAGGCCAGAACATCCCACCTGGGAACAGGGCAGGATCCTGCCCCATGGTCCCATCCTGACTACACAATAGCCACATGGTGGGCTAGGAGGAGGTCCAGCACTGCTCTTTGAACAGGCTGGGATCTCCCCTCCCCCAACCAGCAGCCTCTGGCTCCAGGTGGTTGGGATCTGTCCCAGAGAAGGGAGAACCCAGCCCTCACCCACCTGAGCAGATGGCTCTGGGACACCCCCCTCTCCCCACCATCACAGCTCTGATGGGATGGCAACTATGCACCCAGAGCCTTCTGCTGGGGTGGCCCCCCCAGGACGGCAAAATCTGAGTCTGTAGCCCTGGGCTCTAAGGCTCACTGCTGTGGGTGTTTATTGCAGTGCAGACGTACCCTGAGCGCTCAGGACATCAGCCCTATGTCTCCAGTGCAGCTGGGAGAGCAGCTCCCAGCCCCAGGCAGATAGGCTCGTGGGAGCTCGGGTTAATAGCAGTGGGGACATTGTGATGTAGGCGGGAGCTTGAGCCAGCCCCCCCCCCCCCCGATCTTGGACCCAGGGGGGTGGGGGTGTCATTACTATTTCTGCTGAGCTAGCTCAAGCCTGTCTGCTGGGCTGGGATGCCGGGTACCAGGCACAGTGTAGATAGACCCCCCACCCCACCCCCCAAGCAGGCTTCCTAACACATGGCTCCATGATGCCATCACAAAGGCAGGGCATTCTTGCTGGAACATATGAGAATATTGACTGGGATCAAATAACAGGTCGTCAACTGACCAGCTTCCTAAGCCCACTGCAGGCACATTTTCCAGCTTCCCACCAACCACACACAGGGCCAGTGCTACCCTTAAGCAGAACTAGGCAGTTCCCTAGTGCACCAAGATTTGGGGGCGCCAAAAAGCAGTGCCCCCAATTTTTTGCTGCTCCACTTCTCCTGCCTCCCAGGCTGTTTGGCACCACAAGCCTGGGAGAATTAGAGCAGGGGTGGCGTGGTCGGGGAGGACGCAGAGCAGAGGTGAGCTGAGGTGGGGAGGTGCTGCATGGCTTCTCAGGCTGGAGAGTGGGGTGCTGCTATGGGGTGGTGGGGGAGCTGCCACGGGGTGGTGGGGGAGCTGCCACAGAGCTCCCCACCGCTCCATGTTCTCCCCGAGCACGCCGCCCCCACTCTAATTCTCCTGCCTCGCAGGCTTGCGGCGCCAAACAGCTGATTGGCACCGCAAGCCTGGGAGGGGAGAAGAATTAGAATGGGGGGTGGCATGCTTGGGGAGAACACAGAGCAGAGGTGAGCTGGGCTGAGGAGGTGCTGCACTGGTAGACCTATCCTGGGGGCGGGGAGAGGAGCACTTCAGGACAGGGAGGGGAACTGCTGCAGGGGGAGAAGGGGGTGCCACCTCAGGACGGAGAACTGCTGTAGGGCTAGGGGTCACAAGGTGGAAGTTTCGCCTAGGGCACAAAACTTCCTTGCACTGGCCCTGACCACACAGGACTTCTTTTTAAAATGAGATTCTGCTGTAAGCACATAAGAGTGACCACACTGGGTCAGACCAACGGTCCATCTAGCCCAGTGTCCTGTCCTCCGATACTGGCCAATGCCAGGTGCCCCAGAGGGAATGAACAGAACAGGTCAAACACTGAGTGATCCATCCAGTCCCAGCTTCTGGCAGTCAGAGGTTTAGGGACCCCCAGAGCATGTTACACCCTGGATTTGAGGGGTGTGTGCACCCCAGAAATTGATTAAGCTAATTGTAGCCATATATGTGCATTCAGTCACTATGAATTAATAATAAAATAGACCACCACATAGTTAAGGGTTAATTTGAAAAACAGGCTTTTAGAGGCAAGGTCAAAACTAGCCAGCAGTTTCTGCTAATCAGAATGGGAGGAGGGGAGAGGAAAAAGCCAACACTTGAGACAAAGAAAATAACTGGACCGAAAACTTTGATATAGAAGATTTATTATGATTAAGATTGTTAGGAATATTTGTAGAGAAGTAGTTTTATTGAAAGTTAGGAAAAGTGCTGATTTACTAGGGGTTACTATGACCTGTGTGTTTTGTAGAAGTCAGTTATAAAAGACTAGCTAACACAGCGTACTTCGGAGCAACAATCCTCTGAAGCCATCTTAAGAGACTTTTTCTGACGCTTTTTCTCCTCAGCAGGTGAGCAACTGGCCACCGTGAGCCTCTAAATTACTCAATATTCTTCCGGAGTTTCTGTAGATATTTAGGATGTTTTAAGCCCATTGGTTAGGTCTGTGTGGGCTTAAATCTTATAAACTACCATTTTAGATTTAGCCTGCTTACTTGCATTAATCTTTCATCAGCTGGAATTGCTGTGTTCCCAATGATTTATTCCTGACACCACCTGGAGTGAAACCGTTAAGTTACCGCTGCTGTGGGTTCTGAGAACCCTGGGTAACACAAGGGGTCGCATCCCTGACAATCTTGTCTAATAGGAACTGGTAGACCTATCCTCTGTGAACTTATCTAATTCTTGTTTGAGCCCAGTTATATTTTTGGCCTTTACAACATCCCCTGGCAACAATCCACAGGCTGACTGTGTGTTGTGTGAAGAAGAACTTCCTTTTGTTTGTTTTATACCTGCTGCCTATTAATGTCATCGGGTGACCCCTAGTTCTTGTGTTGTGTGAAGGAGTAAACAAACACTTCCTTATTTACTTTCTTCACACCAGTCATGATTCATGACCTCTATCTTGTCCCTCCTTAGTCCAAAAAACAGTCTTTTAATCTCTCCTCACAGGGAAGCTGTTCCATACCCCTAATCATTTTCATTGCCCTTCTTTCTACTATTTATAATTCTAATATAGCTTTTTGGAGATGGGGTGACCAGAACTGCACAGTATTCAAGGTGTGGGCGTGCCATGGATTTACATAGTGGTATTATGATATTTTCTGTCTTATTACTTATCCCTTTCCTAATGGTTTTTAAAGGATTTTTTTTTTGCCTCTAACCACCTCTTTTATTCTGCTGTTTAGCCATGCTGGCTTTTTTTTTTTTTTAATTGGGAGTATACATTTAGTTTGAGCCTCTATTAAGGTATTTTAAAATAGTCTTCATGCAGTTTGCAGCATTTCGCCTTGTGATAATTCCTTTCAATTTCCCATTAACTAGCTTCTAATCTTTGTGTAGGTCACCCTTTTGAAGTTAAATGCTACTGTGGTGAGTTTCTTTGGCATTCTGCCCCCCCTCCAAGATGTTAAGTTTATGGTTGCTATTACAGATGTGGTCTCATCTCAAAAAACAATAGATTGGCAATAGAAAAGGTTCAGAGGAGGGCAACTAAAATGATTAGGAGTTTGGAATGGGTTCAACCTGAGGAGAGATTAAGGAGGCTAGGACTTTTCAGCTTGGAAAAAAGAGGAGACTAAAGGAGAATATGATAGAGATATATAAAATCATGAGTGGTGTAGAGATAATGAATAAGAAAAATTTATTTACTTGTTTGCATAATACAAGAACTAGGGGCCACCAAATGAAATTAATGGGCAACAGGCTTAGAACAAATAAAAAGAAATTCATCTTGACACAGTGCATGGTCAACCTATAGAACTCCTTACCTGAGGAGGTTGTGAAGACTAAGACTATAACAGGGTTTAAAAAAAAAAAAGAGAACTAGATAAATTCATGGAGGTTAGGTCCATCCTGGCTAATAGCCATTAATGGGTAAGGAATGGTGTCCCTAGCCTGTTTGTCAGAGGGTGGAGATGGATGGCAGGAGAGAGATCACTTGATCATTGCCTGTTTGGTTCACTCCCTCTGGGGCACCTGGCATTGGCCACTGTTGGTAGAAAGGATACTGGGCTGGATGGACCTTTGGTCTAACCCAGTATGGCCATTCTTATGTTCTTTTACTACTGATAGTCCAGAATTCAACCAGCTATTGATTCAAGTGGGGTTGGTTATTTGATCACACCCAGATCCCACTGAAATCAGGCTTGGGATATCTGGGACATCTCTGCTGTACCCTGGTTCCAATGGCAGCCCCAGTCACAAGTGCCTCTGGGTGCCTATCAGGCACCTTTAGCCTAGATGCCTCGTTACAAATTCAGGGGCCTCACTACAGCCAGACAGATCTGAAGGCTTCAGCCAATCTCCCAGGAGGAGATGCTGGCTTCCACCCATCTCTAATACATGAGGTACATAAGAACCAGAACGCTCTTTGGCTGTTTCCACAGCACTGACTGTTGGCCTGAACGCCCAAAGCCCAAGGAATTCACAGAGGACTCACAGGTTGTTGAATTTGGTGCCATTGGCCCATTTCCAGGGCTGCCCCCAGTACCTCCGGAGGCCGATCCAGTGGTCAAATTTGCCTTTATAGCGCAGCATGAAATCCTAAAAACAGCAGAGGGAGAGGTGGTGTCAGAGCCCCGACCCTGCTGCTCCCTCAGGCTCTAGGCAGGGAATCCCAGGTGTACACGGAAGGGCTCTGAGCGTTTCCAGGGTGTGTCTGGGGATTTTCTCCCCCCTCTTGCCCAGCTCTGGGTAATTCAGTATTAACCCTCCCACCCCAAACTCAGCTCCCCCTCACCCCAATCTGCCCTGGGCTGGGGCAGCTCTTGGGTGCTGCTGGGTCTAAGCTGCCCCCCGCACCTCTCCATGCAAGGCCACGTTCTGTGAAAGCCACATCTTACAGCGCAACTGAGCTCCCCTCACCATCACAGGGGAAGGGAAAGGGGAGAGATAGGGAATAGGGAAGCTGGAAGGAGCCAAAACTGAGAGAAGATGCACTTCCCACCCTATCCTCAGCCAGAAGGGGCCAGGGCCAAGAGGATCTGCCCCCTCCCTCTCCCAGCTGGCTGCCCGTTCACCTACCCAGGAGCTCTGGCTCTAAGTTGAGCTGGGGTCTCAGTCCCCACTTCCAGACCCATAGAGCCCAGCAGACACCTGAGCCGGCTCAACCCTAGAGAGGGACAGTCTCCTGTTGGGAGGGCTGAGAGTGGGCAATCTCCATGGTCACACACAGACACTAGGGCCCTGGGCCCAGCCAGGCCTAGTATTGAGGGGCTGGAAGTCCATTCGCTCTGGCCTCCCAGCACGAGAGGGCTCAGAGCTGCTCCTCACCCCACAGGGGCAGAGCCCAGGCCCTACTGCAGTAGCAGCCGCTGAGCCAAGGCCAGGTCATTGCAATGAGAGTCTCTTACCATTTCCTGCCCACTGTCAATTGCAGCCAGGGAGGCGCAGAGAGAGGAGCAGTGTCTCTGGCTGTGGTTCCAGTTCCCTTCGGCCTCAGAGAAATAGTAGCATTTTCTTTGGTATCCCACCCAGCCATCTGGGCACGCGGGGCCCAATGCAGCTGAAGAACACCCATATAACACTGAAATGAGACAGCAACACATGGTGTAAGAGGAGACCTGCCTGTTTATGGGGAGAGATGAGCCCTGGCACCCCAGGCTTCTGAGACTCCCCTAGCAGCTGCTGGGAGGGCGTGAGGGAGCCAGGAGGACCCTGGGAATCCAAGCCCCTTCTGGGGCTATCTGACCCTGCTTTCACTCGGCCACTGTCTCAGGTTCATGTTCATTAGTGATGGAGCTGACAAACAGCTCCTGCTTCAAAGCACAGAACCAGGCCAAGTGGAGTGTTAGAGATGGGGATGGGCAGGGAGCTGCAGGAGGGGACAGTTATTAAGGAGAGAAGAAGAGTGACACTGGATAAGAGGTTGAGTTCAACATGATTTGCCAGGTCTGTTACCCCAAGGAATCCTGCTACCCTGGGCTGCTGCCCTCCTCTCCCTGCTCTGTGCTTGGCTTCCCAGGAGAGGCAGGTTGAGATGATGATGGGAACAAACCAGGAGACTGAACGCCCGTTGCCTGGGCAGCACAGCCAGATGCAGGGCGATGGAGATGCTTGTTGTGATATGTTTACCTGGCAGGAAGGATTCCTGTGACACTCCCAGCCTGGGGGGACTAACACAGCTCAGAGCTTTTCATCCCAGGCACAAGAGCAAGCATTGGACATTCAGAGCACTAAAAGGCAGGTGAGAAGGAAGTGAAGTAACTTTCAGTCAGGGACGCAAAATGCCACAAGGTGGCACCAGAGCTCCAGTAACAGGAAATGGCCAGTTACGCTGACTGTCCATTGCAACCTGATGCATTTCTTACCTACACACATTTCTCCCCGCAATACAGCAGCTAGAAGCTAGAATACCTCACTGCTCTGCCTGCAGTGTAACCCTTTCAGTGCCAGAGACAGCATCAGCAGTGGGGCCACCCATAACTGACACCAAGGAGCTATTACAAGGTCAGAGCAGTAGGTGAATAACCAGACACAGTGTTATTAGGATCACTATGGGGAAAGTTGCTAACCCATTCCAAACACCATGTCAGTGAGTCCCTCCCCAAGTCACTCCCGCTTGCTCAGCCTCAAGGGAATTTTGTGCTGTTTCCTTTTTTGGGGGTGGGGATGACTGACTCAAATGCCTCCAGCCATTTTTGCATTAGTCATTTTTTGCTCCTCATGTTGCACCACAGTAACTCCCAGCCACAGAAGAAGGCTTAAAAAACCCAGCTGTGGACACACAAGTTTGGAGAACATTAACGGCTGAGGCAGTGGTGGTTAAAGAATGAGGAGGTCATACGCCAGGCATGTATTTCCTTGGAGACTTCATGGTGCAATGTGCCGTACACACTAGTGCTCACACACGAACGGAGCAGGGCAGTCAGTGCATACGATGCTTTATAGTCCTGCTCAGTGTGTGATTTGACACTCATTTTAGGGAGCAACTGCGGGGCACAACTTCACATTTCACACCCTGTACAGAGCGCTGGCTATAGGAATACACAGACCCCGCCCCCCCCAAGAGAAAGGCTGCCAGGCCTCTGGGCCCTTCCAGTGCTGCCTAGGAGGGACAGGGCACAGCAAGGAGCCTCTGACTGGTGCCATCTCCACCATCTGACCACACTGCATTCTGGGGGCTCCCTGTACCCAGTAGCTGTGGAACCCCAACCTCACAGATCTCACCTTATGCTGTATGAGCCAATGTTGCCATTCCAGCAGCAGGGAGCTGGGATTCACAGCTCACCTGTAGCAGGGCATCTGGCACCAGTGTAAGGATGGTAAGGCAGATACAACTGTGCAAACCCCTCGCACAGACACTGTGGAGCAGCGTGTCCCACTCTGGTAACTTACTGCAGTGACCGGCGCCAGGGCAAGCCCCTTTCTGCACCACTGCAGCGCATCTATGTTAGCAGTTTGCACTAATTCAACTGTATCAACATTATATCAGCAGAGATGATTCCGAATGCAGACAGACCTGGATTCACCCCCATTTGCCAGCTGCTAAACTCTCCTGAGACCCAGTGATCAGATCTCCCAGGGCAACAGATAAATCCCACCCCTGACAGTCTTACAGCCCCTCCATGCCTCAGACTACTGGCAGATACAGCCGGGATCACATTTACCATGAACAGCTCCCCCTGTACTAACACACACTGTCTGTGCAGGCAGGGGAGTCAATAGCGCCACAGGACCCTGCACTGCCGAGGTCACTAACTGGTGGGTTTCACACGGCGTTAAGAGAGGTGTCTGTGCTGCGTTCTACAGCTCATTTCAGTGACACACCAGCAACTGCCAGCCCGGCCCTGGGCACGACCCGGGGATGCAGAAAGGCTAGGCTGGTACCTCAAGGCGACATGCTGCAGGCAGAGGGCCCAGCTCATTGCGGCCCTGCATCTTCTCCTGTCAGTCACCCCCACTCTGCACGGGTACCAGCAACAGTGCCTGGGGCCCAGCAATAGTGACTTGGACCCAAAGTGCTCAGAGCTGGGCTGGAGGGAGCTAATGTCAGTCAGATCGTCTGACAGAGAGTGCCCAGGTGCAGGGGTCTGGGAGGGAGCAGGAGGAGGGTTGTAGAGGAACATCCCTCAAGAATTCTCTGTCCCAGGGGCAGAAGCCAGACAGGCCAGGAGGAGAGACTGACTGTGGTGGCTGCAGGGAGAATGGGATGTGCAGAGAGGGAGGGAGGGCTGAGAACTCACCTGCCAGGACAACAGCGATGATGAGACCTAAGAACACAACTGCAACAGTGACTGCGAGCACAATTCTACATTTCTTGTAGTAACGATGAGATTCTGAAACAGAAAGACCCATTAGGTCAGCCACGAGGACACGTCTCACTGACAGCACCATGGCTGGAGCTGCCCTAGAACATCCCCTGTTCTGTCGATTGCTCCTTCCATCAGATGCTCTGGGAAAGGCACCTGGAGGCTCAGGCAGGCTGGGGCTGGCAGAACAGTCCCTCCTTCTCCTCAGCCCAGTGCCCTCCCTGGGCATCCCCAGCCAGGCTGTCACGGGGCCTGGTGAGCTCAGGGACACAGAGACAAGGACCTGCATGTTCTGGTGGCAGGAGCTCAAGCTGCCCCCCCCCCTGCTCTACTCCCTGCCGAGCGCTGGCTGGGCCCACACTGCCGAGTGCACCTGTCCCTGCACACTGAGGTCTCGCATTGGCCATACACAGCAGAAAGGGGGAGAAGGAACCAGGCAGAGATGGGCCAGGGACACACAGGGGGTCTGACACACCCAGCCCAAAAGGCCACTGCGCAGCCCCATGGCCACCGCTGTGTGCACCAGAGAGCAGCTGGGAGCCAGGGATCGGTGCCCTGAGAGCCCCTGGGGCAGATCCAGTCCCTGCTGCCCACAGACAAGGGGGGTTGCTGGGCACTGGCTGCTGCCACTGAGAACATGGCCCCATGTGAGGCAGTCTAAGTGTGGCCAACTTTTTCCCAGGCAGCAACACCCCATTACCTGGCTCCCTGCCAGCGTTCTGGTGTCCACTACAATCAATACAGGGCACCTGCTGCAGCGGCTCTTCGCTCTCAGCAGCCCCAGCTGCTGACCCCATGGTTTCTCAGCCACACTCAGGCTACAGACGCTGCTGCAGGCAATGGGCTGAAGTTGCCTCTTCTCAGTCCGATGTCCTTGTCCTGGCTCCCGACTCTCCAGTCCATCTGATAGACCAAACAAGACAGGTCAGGGGCGATTTGTGGTTTGTTGTTCCCTGCGCTGCGAGGGGCGACCTCGGCGGACGCCGGGCGGGGGGGCAATAAGCCGGGAGCCCGTACACAGTTGTAGGACCCCCGCTGCGCCCGGTCACAGCGCCCCCGTTTTGTCTCCTACCGCATCTAACGGGGGCTTAACAGAAATCTGTCCGCTCGCTCCTTCTGGCCCAGGGTAGCGTCGAACCGGCGCCTGTCACTCGAGCGTCCCAGAACCTCCGGGCGGGCAGCACCTGCAGGACCGATGCCTGGATCGCTAGGGCTAGGGCCAGAGCCTGCCTGCCCTTCCAAGCGACCGCATCGGGAACCAAATTCTACCTCCCGCTATTGCTGTTCCGTGGCGTTAACTAGCTTAGCCCATTCGCAGCGGCATTATAGCGCCTAAGCTCTGGCCAATCAGGAGCCAGGCTCCTCCTCCGCCCGGTAGTGCGGACAGGCATGTGCAGAGCATTCCCTCGCCCCCCTCCCATACTTCTTAGTGGGCGTGTGCGTCTGGTTCAGGGCCGCCCAGAGGGGGGGGCAAGTGGGGCAATTTGCCCCGGGCCCCGCAGGGGCCCCCAGCCGCGACTGTGTCTGATACTCCCCTGACGGGGCCCCGCTGGCGGAAGCAGTTCTGTCTCCCGGAAGCAGCAGCAGCAGCTAAGCAACCAGAGATGCTGAGCTGAGGAAGAGCCAGCCACTGGGGGGGGGAGAGGAGGGGGGGAACGCGTACCTGCTCACCTGGAGGAGACAGCTTCTTCTGGTCCGGGTGGGAGACTGACAGGATGGAATAATCTCTCAGTGACCTCACTCACCTGAACAGCTGCTGGGACTTCCAACCGTGAGTGTTTGACCCTGTGATTCCCCCTAGGTTTGTAATTATTGGGGTGGTGTGTGGTTTTCAGGGTGTTGCTGTTTGAGGGTGAGTTTTGTGCCTGCCTGGGTGGTCTGTTCAGAACTAAAGTTGGGATCATGACATGTAATTGTAACCCAGAAAAAAGCCCCTGGTCTGCAATATGGCACGGCAGGCTGAGACTTTTATCTCCCCCTATCTCCCTGCAGAAGGGGAAACTGAGGGCACGGGCGTGATCCGGAGAGATTAAGAACATTCCCAGTCCATCACAGCCCCTCAACCCTCTGCTCAAATTCACTACCCCTGTTGCGACCACTTCTCCCTGTTTCGCCCTGCCTCTTGTCGCCATCAACGGGTCTACTGTTGTATTGTATGCAGTTTTGGGCAGAGATCGAAGGATGCCTGATGTAATTTGGCTATAATGTGTATTCATTTTCAGCCTCTTGGACAGCGGTTCTTCGCATGCAGGGAAAACTTCAAGATTGTATGGGGTAGGGAGGGAGACTCTGGTTGCGAGGGAGGGAGGCCCCAGTCCCTCTTCCTTTGTCCATTATATAACTTTGAAAGGGAATTAAGCACCTTGCTGCCTCAGTTCCGGGCCCTTGCTGTTCATTGTGGTAGAAGAGGGGGGGGGAGGAGGAAGTCGCAGCCTGCCCGTCGCCAATATCGGGCTAGTACCGGCGTGCTTTTTCTGGGGACAGTGACATTGTCAGATCCTGGTGTTGGTTGTTGGGGTCCTACAAGCTTAGGTTCTGAAAACATGACCCACGCTCAGGCCAGGCACTGATCAACCCTCAACTCCTCAAAACAGCAACAGCGCCCGTTGTAAAGAGAGCGCACAACATCCTTAGCCTCCACATACAACCGGAGAGATTAAGAACATTCCCAGTCCATCACAGCCCCTCAACCCTCTGCTCAAATTCACTACCCCTGTTGCGACCACTTCTCCCTGTTTCGCCCTGCCTCTTGTCGCCATCAACGGGTCTACTGTTGTATTGTATGCAGTTTTGGGCAGAGATCGAAGGATGCCTGATGTAATTTGGCTATAATGTGTATTCATTTTCAGCCTCTTGGACAGCGGTTCTTCGCATGCAGGGAAAACTTCAAGATTGTATGGGGTAGGGAGGGAGACTCTGGTTGCGAGGGAGGGAGGCCCCAGTCCCTCTTCCTTTGTCCATTATATAACTTTGAAAGGGAATTAAGCACCTTGCTGCCTCAGTTCCGGGCCCTTGCTGTTCATTGTGGTAGAAGAGGGGGGGGGAGGAGGAAGTCGCAGCCTGCCCGTCGCCAATATCGGGCTAGTACCGGCGTGCTTTTTCTGGGGACAGTGACATTGTCAGATCCTGGTGTTGGTTGTTGGGGTCCTACAAGCTTAGGTTCTGAAAACATGACCCACGCTCAGGCCAGGCACTGATCAACCCTCAACTCCTCAAAACAGCAACAGCGCCCGTTGTAAAGAGAGCGCACAACATCCTTAGCCTCCACATACAACCTGGGATGGACTAGGCTGGGTGGTGGGTTCAGTCTAGTCTTCCAGCCTGCTGTTCTCACTGGGGTCCCACCCCATGCCCCAGCCCAGAGACTGCACCCAGCACCCAGACTCCATCCACTCAGCCCTAGGCAAAGCTCCTTGGTCTGGGGGTCTGGCTCCCAGTCCCTCCCTTCCTCATTCACACCTCATTCATTCAATAAGGCAATTGATTACAAAGTGGAGGAAAGATCTCATTCCACTTCTAGCAATGAGACATTTTTCTTTCACTTTAATTATACTACCTTGGGGCCCTGTAGCAGCCTCGGCCGCGGCTCAGCTCCGGGTCGCAGGGGCTGAGCGTATGGAGTCTGTAGTCCAAGCCCTTAGGTAGGGCGGGACAGCGAAAAAACAGTTAGGGGCTCTGGCCCTTCGGGACAGGGCAGAGCAACAGACAACTGGAGGCAATCGGGTTACGTAAAGGAAGGGGGGAGTCTGCCACCCTTAAGGGGTGGCAGGGGGAACGCAGGCCCTCCCACTCCGCTGCGTTCCAGCCCGGGGCCCTAGTAGCGGCGGTCGCCGCTAAGGCGGTCAGTGGGGATCCTGGCCCAAAACACGCTGACCGGCTGAGGGGCAGGGTTCCCACCGAAACACACCGACGGGGGGTCAGTGGGGATCCTGGCCGACGCACACGACCATCGGCTCGGGGCCTTCTGCGGCCAGACTGTAGTCAGCAGCCCCCGGGCTGCTTCCAACCTCCCCCTCCCTGGGTACCTGCCCTTCGCCGGGGTCGTCCCAGGATTCCCAGACCATCGGTTCCTCAGCTGGCTCGGCAGCAGGGGGTCCGCTCCAGTCCTCGGGGTACCGGGGTCCAGGCGGTCCGCTCCAGTCCTCGGGGTACCGGGGTCCAGGTGGTCCGCTCCAGTCCTCGGGGTCCAGGCGGTCCGCTCCAGTCCTCCACAGGGCGAGCGTCCGAAGGCGCGGCCCGCTCCTCTGGGTGCTGGCCCCAGGGGAGGTCAGGCCAGGGCCCCTCTTGATACCGAGCGAGGGGCAAGCCGGGCCCGGCAGGAGCTCAGGCACCCACGTCTGCCTTCTCCGGCAGCCTCCTCCTAACTGAGGGTTGGGACCGGGGTTTTATACTTCCTGTCCCGCCCCCTGACTTCCTGGGGGCGGGAACAGGCCGAGGGGGCCTTGCACTTCTGGTCCCGCCCCTTGACTTCCTAGGGGCGGGGATAGGCGGC
>NC_133780.1:4410423-4415708 GCF_003597395.2 Chelonoidis abingdonii | reverse complement strand
TTAAGGGGGAGGGGGTGAGGAGCCAACCAATGAGTCAGTGGATGGAGGGGGGGCCCCCTCATTTTCTGTATTTTAATTGTTGGTACTGCATTGACTTACAGCTGTGTGCATTAATATAGCAACCCCCTGAGTCTTTGAATGAGGCTTTATACTTGGGGGTGAGAAGGCGAGTCAGTGGCTGGAGTGGGGCAAATCTCCCAGGTTCAAAATCTGGGACTGTCTGTTGGTTCTTTTTGCTGCTTCTCTTTGAGCTCGGCGTTGTCTCAATGCTGTAAAGAGGCCAAAGGAAGGTGCTTGCTTCTAACCCCCCCAGGTTGTCAGTGTTTGCCCTTCTCTAGTCTGCCCACTTGACAAGTTTGATTTTCCTTGGTCTGGCTCCCAGCCCCTCTCCAAGAATTGCAGCTGTCTGGAGGTGCTGCCTTCCCCGCCTTCCTCATTCACTCAACAGTGCAATTACAAAGTGTGGGGGGGGAGATCTTATTCTCCTTCTAGCAAAAAGACATTTTTCTTTTACCTTAATTATACTACCTTATACAAAATCTCTGCATTATGCATTTTATCTACAACTGCATTGATTAACTGCTGTATGCAATATAGTGACCCCTGGGTCTTTGAATGAGGCTTTATACTTGGGGGAGGTGAGGGGGTGAGCAGGTGGGCAAGTGGTGAGTGGGCAAAGAGGTGAGCAGTGAGCCAACAGGAGTTCTAGGGGCAGGCATTGGGGTTTCTGGCAGAGGAGGGAGAAGGTGAAAGGAGGTGAGTGGTGGGTGGGGGACTGACTAGGAGGGATGCAGCAAGCCAGCAGGGGGCTAGGGAAGTAAAGAGGGGTGTGATGGTGGGGTCAAGCAGGGAGGGGGCGGGTCCTATTTTACTGCTGTGATCTGGTCACCCACTGTTTGTCCCCCCTCCATGTTCCTTTTTGGCCCACAGCTGTTTCGATGGGGCAGCGCTGGAGAGGGAGAGTTTGTTTCTGCGGGGCGGGTGACGTTGGGGGGTTTTGTGGGAGGGGCTGGGTGTGTGTGTGCACGTGCACATGCACACGTGCAATTTTATATTCTTGCCTTGGGCGCAAAAATAGCTAGTTACAGCTCTACAGCCAAGACAAGGGATGGCGCATGCCTAGCACATATGAAATCTTTGGAGAGTTGAGTTCAGCAGCTGAGTCTTCACTGAACATGTGTGTACTAATGTTTTGAGAAGCTTATAATTTGGTTAAATTTGGGCCAATTTTCATGTGAATGGATGGGGCACATGTCTGCCATCAGGGCAACCCCTGGCCAAATATCAAGAAAGCGTGGAGATGCCAGAGCTTTTCATCAAAAACCTTAGAAGAAGCTTTATTTTTTAACCTGGGCAAAGAAGGATGTTTTGCCTAATGTCCTTCTTGTAAGCAGCTCACCTGTTTTAGCTGAAACTTGCAAAAGACATCCTCAGGGAGGTATCTGGCAAGGGAAATTTCATATCAAAAGGTGAAAATCTGGGAAAATTATAAGTATCTGAAAACAGGGTATTGTAACAGGAAGTGTTGGAGACTTCAGCTATAGGTATCACTGCCTACAACACAGTGGTAGCACCCAGAGGCCCCAGCTGCGATCAGGACCCTGTTGTACCAGGTGTTGCACAGACACACAGCCCTAGGCTCAGTTGAGATTACAGTCTAAACAGACAAGACAGGGAGCGGAAACTGAAGCACAGAGCAGGGCAGTGACTTGCCCACGGTCACCTAGCAGGGCAGCAGTAGAGCCAGGACTAGACCCCAGTTCCCCTGTATGCTAGTCCAGTGCCTTAACCACTGCATCATGCTGCCTCCCCTTGAAAGCCATGAAGAGAAGGGGCACATCTGGGGTTCCCACAGGGCTGACAGTGGAGGGGGGAGGGGGCAAGTTTGCACCTGCATGTAGTTTGTAATCCCAGCCTCCGAGGGGCCAGCAGCCTCACCTGTAACCGTAGCCTTTTACCTTTGCTTTCCGGGAGACGAGCTGGGAAGAGACATGCCTCTGGGTCATGCTGTCTTCACTGTGGGGTTTAAGGACCCTGCTCAGGGTCAAGGCATCGTTACCCTCACTTCTGTGCTGCCTTCAGAGCTGGGCGAACGGAGAGCAGCGGCTGCTGGCCAGGTGCCCAGCTCTGAAGGCTGCGTTGCCCCCAGCAGCAGCACAGAAGTAAGGGTGGCAATACAGTGGCCCCCTACAATAGCTGTGTGACCCCCTTTAGGGTCAGGACCTCAAGTCTGAGACATGCTGTGGACTGCTGTATACCTTTATCCTACAACGTATGGTACGTTTTATAATATACAGTAAAAGCACACAGAAGACCAGATTTCATGGGGGAGACCAGATTTCACAGTCCCTGATGCTTTTTCCACGGCAGTAAATTTGGTAGGGCCCCAGTCCTCCCATTTAAATACTGGGACTTTCTTATGGTCTTCTGGCACTTCCCCAGTGCTCCAGCCTAGAATCGCACTGCAGGGCTCCTGATGAGAGACATACTCAAGATCAAACTAAAATGAAAACACTTCACAGTTTGCTCCCTCCCAGCTCTGGGAAACCTACAAACTCAGGGATCTCCGGATCCATCTGAGCTAAAGGTACGCTGGTTCGTAAACCTTCCCCAGAGCAGCTGCTCCTGCTGCGTACCTGAAGACCCAGGGGTTATCCTGAAGGAACTCACCTGATCCCTGACTGGTCAGGATGGGACCCACCAGGTGTCACCCGACCCAAACATCATTGCTGAATGAGCTGGTCGTGACTGAAACCTGAAGGGGAGAAGAGAGACCGGTTACTCTAAGAATCATAGGATACAGAGCCAGATGGCTCAGTGTTTCAGTTCATTTACTTAGAGGTGACTGATACTAATGATACTTATCTGATGGGCCAGCCCTCAGGGAGAGCTCGTCCATATGCCCCAGGAACCTTCCTACAAAGGAAGTAACAGAATTACTAAATAAAACCGTTCACATAGTCTGTTCGAAGTAGGGGACCAGATCACCCAGTGTCAAATATCGGGACGCAGGGGCAAAGGGTATAAAATTGCGCAGAGCAAAAAAAAAAAAAAGCCCCCACCGATTCCTCCTTCCCTCCGCAGCGCTGGAGGGAGCCTGGGGACTCAGGGAGCGCGGGCCGGGTGAGTGTGAGTCTGGGCCTGGCCCCGAGCAGCGGACTCGGGCCGGTACCTGGAGGTAGAGTAGGGGGTGGCCTGCAGGGCCAGGCAGACGGCTGTGTCTCCCCACTGGCAGCAGGACTCGGAGCAGCCGCTGCTGCAAGCTCCACTGCCAGGGGGAGGCAAGCCCGCGGCCAAGCTCGGTGCTGCGGCTCTGGTGCCCACAAACCCCTCCCCCCCGAGGGCCGGGTCTGCTGCGGAACCAGCGCCACTGCTGTGCCCAGAGTTGAGTCTGGCCTGGCTGCCCAGCTGGTGGACTATCGCGGTGGCCCCGATTTGGGGCACGCGGCCCCGCCACCCCCCCCCCGCCATCCGCTCAGGGTTCCGGTACCGAGGAACGAAATGGGGCTGGGCTGCCGATAGCCTTCGCCGCGGGGTGTGCACGCAGCTGGGCAGCAGCCCAGACGTGACTGCTAGGAGCTGGGCAGCAGCGTGCATGCTGCGGAGCCCCGCAGCAGGCCCGGGCTTGGGGGTTGCGGGCCCAGTAGCAAAGCCGCAAGCCACCGAGCACCACGTGCTTCCACTTACTCCCCCCACGGCAGTGGAGCTGCATGCAGCGCTGCTTCCCGAGTCCTCCCACTTGCCCAGGTGGGAGAACAGCGTCCTGCCTGGCCCCATGGGGCCCGCCCACTATGTCCCCTCCAGTACGCCGCGCCGAGTCTCACCTGCTACGGGGCCAGAAAACCACACTCCACCCCGGCCCCGGCAGGCTCCTTGAGTACGGCGTGTTTTGCAGTTAGAGCAGGGATTTGGAGGAGGGAGCCAATGGAGGCAGTGGGGGGGGGATTGGGGAGGGAGCCAATGGGGAAGGAGGGGGTGTGAGTGGGCGGGGGAGGGCACCGAGCCCCTTCAAGCCCTGAGAGCCTTTGCTTGTTGTCTAGGGTCTCGACTAACAATTGGTCAGACGCGACAAACAAGCAAATATCAGGACAGTCCCGATAAAATCGGGACGTCTGGTCACCCTACTTGGAAGGAGACAGCCGGGGTGTTTCCGGATGTACCTAGTAGGGATAAAGGGGTGTTGAGCACCAAGGATCAGATCTGCAAATGGACTTAGGTGCCTAAAGTGTAGGCACAACTGTGATCCACAAACTCCTGCTTGGCTGTCACCTCACCCTGTAGGTGCCTACACTGTCCCTGTCCATGTCCTCTAGCTGCTAAGTTCCTGCCTCTGAGCATGTGCCCTTGATCCCTGCTGAAGTTGTTCCATTTTCACTTAACAGTAATCGAGCCAGAGAAAAAGTGAGATGCATTTTATAGTCCAGTGGTTGGATCACTCACCGGAGAGGTGGGGGAACCCTTAGTCAACTCCCTTCTCCTCACGTGAGGGAGGGAGATGGGGACTTGAACCAGGTCTCTCACTGCCTGGCTGAGTGCCTGCACCCTGGCACTCCAAGCGAGATATCAGCCCCTCCCCAGCTGCTCTGTGTAGAGCGAGGCAGATACCTCAACTGCTCTCACAAGAAACAACTTGGGCAGCTAGGCAGCTATGCAGCCTGACTCTGGGAAAGTCCCAGCTGTTACTCACTAGGAGTTCTAGCGCCACCCTGCTGCCCAGA
Organism: Chelonoidis abingdonii; assembly: GCF_003597395.2. Classification (NCBI taxonomy): domain Eukaryota; kingdom Metazoa; phylum Chordata; order Testudines; family Testudinidae; genus Chelonoidis; species Chelonoidis abingdonii. Next base: position 4,410,990 of record NC_133780.1, on the reverse strand, counting down.
CTCAGGTGCTGAATTCAGGGAGGGCAGGCTTGGCCCACACACCCCTTGTTGGTATCTCCCAATGGCTAGTTTAGGCAGCTCCTTGCCTAGGCTTTTTTGGACCCCATTCTTAGGTGCCCCCTTCCCTCCCCAGTCACTGTATAAGGACCTGGGCACCTGACTCAGGCTTGGTGGATCCCAGTGATTTCCCAGGCACCTATTGCAATGTCTCAGATCCTTCTGTGAGCCCGGGAATTTTATTGCCCAAATGACAAATTGTCTTGTTGGGTGGGGGGGGCAAAGCTCCAATTAACTAGGCAATATGGCGCGGGGTCAGAAGTTTACATTCTTAGGCCTGCTAGCTAGCATAAGTACATGTGATCATTTATCATTTTCTTTTGTTCTTTTGTTTGTGGTACAGAAGGTAATCGATCAAAGTGGGGGGGTCAGTAGTATGGGCTAAGGATATAGTTAATTAAAAGATCCGGTAGTTAATGAATTGTAAATGATGAATTGTAGCACCTGTGAACATCCCTGTAAACAAGTAAGGTATATAAGACATGGCAACGGATAGTAATTCGTGCATGA